>NW_028318297.1:1357500-1462500 GCF_062004578.1 Staurois parvus
TGTGTATGTGTGTGTGTGTGTGTATATGTGTGTGTATATGTGTATATGTGTGTGTGTATATGTGTGTGTATATGTGTGTATGTGTGTATATGTGTGTGTGTATATGTGTGTGTGTGTGTGTGTGTATATATATGTGTGTGTGTGTGTGTGTGTGTATATATATGTGTGTGTGTGTGTGTGTGTGTATGTATGTGTGTGTATATATATATGTGTGTGTGTGTATATATAATGTGATTTTGCGTACCCATGCCGCCCTGTAGCAGTATTTCTGCTGTAGGGTGGTCAGGAAGCGGTTACAGAAGAGGTTTGTGTTACGGCACTGTGTTACTTTAACTGACAATTGTGCGGTCATGCAACACTGCACCCAAATTAAATTTACATCCTTTTTTCCCCACAAATTGAGCTTTCTTTCGGTGGTATTTTATTGTCTGTGCGTTTTTAATTTTTTGCGCTATAAAAAAAAAGGCTGACAATTTTGAGAAAAAAAAACAATATTTTGGACTTTTTGCTATAAAACATGTCCGGTAAAAAAAATAAAATCTAATTTTGTCACAAATTTCATCCAAAATGCATTCTGCAACATGTCTTTGCAAAAATAAAATCCCAATACGTGTAAATTAATTGGTTTACATGAAAGTTATAGCATTTACAAATGGCGGGAAAGATACTTGGATTTTTAATTTTTTTTTATACTAATAATGGCGACGATCAGTGACTTATGGCAGGACTGTGGCGGACATTTTGACACTAGGGGGGGGGACTGACTTGGGGTCACTGACATCCCCAGTGACACCAATACAGTGATCAGTGAAAAAAAAAACCCACTGACACTGTACTAATGGCACTGGGGAGGAAGGGGTTAACATTTTTTTCACTGAAAGGGTTAGGGGAGTGTTGTACTAGGGGGCAAGGGTGTGTGCTGGACGGGGGCGTGTGCTGGACGGGGGCAGGCTGATTGGGAGAGAGAAACTCTTCTCTCCCTCTTCAGCTTGTCAGGCGCTGACAGGCAACTGACAGATAGCAGGGCTGTGTGTAAACAATGTAGCCCTGCTCTCTGTCAGCGATTACCGCTAATCGCGGGGAAACGGCCGGTAATGACTGGCCGTGACCCGGCAGCTGAGGCCCGCTGCTGACACCCGCGGGACAGGCAGGGCGGGCGCGCGCCCCCTACCTGTTTTGCAAAACTACGTTTTAAAACGTGGTTTTGCCCAGCCGTGCTGCCCTGCAAACGTACTAATGCAGTGGCTGGGGCTCAAGCGGTTAAATACCACCAAAAGAAATCTCTATGTAAAAAAAAAATATAAAAATTTCTTATGAGTACAACGTTGCATGACCGGGCAATTGTCATTCAAAGTGTGACAGCACTGAAAGCTGAAAATTGGCCTGGGCAGGAAGGGAGTAAAAGTGCCCGGTAGGCAAGTGGTCAAGCAGAGTGCTCTATGCATCTGCATGGACATGCACGACAAAAGTTTACATATTTTCTAAAAAGCATCACAACTGAATAGTAAGTCTCCAGACATCTTCTTCACACGCTAAATAATAAAGGAATTTATTCTGGTGGAGGAAAGATCCTTTTTGAGGGATGTAATCCTTTCTGACATGGTTTCACAGATTAAAGTGGTTGTAAAGGCTGAAGGGTTTTTTTTTACCTTCAGGCATTGTATGCAAAACACATTCAGTGTGCAGACCCTTCCCCCACACCCCAAATACTTACCTGAGCCCTCTTGGTTCAGCGATGCGCGTAGGAGTCCCGGCTCTCCTGGGTCTCTCCCTCCTTACTGGCTGAGACACCGTTGGCTCCCACTGCTGTCAATCACAGCCTCTGAGGAGGGAGTAGGGCAGAGTAACGCTTTGCTGTGTCTTATGAATGCAGAAAGCGGGGTTCGGAAGCGAGCACGCACCAGTGCCCCCATAACAAGTGGCTTGCTATGGGGGCACTGCTCAGGGGGGAGGAGCCAGAATCGCCAGCGGGGTGACTCAATAAGAGCAGGATTGAGGCTTGTCTGTGCAAAACCATTGCAGAGAACAGGTACTTGTTTTAAACTTTTTTTTACACATTTCTTCAGTTACTTTCTGGTTCCCATGCCTAGGCAAATGATGTCATACATCCCAGGAGTCTTGGGGGGGTTCTTAGCTAAGCACACCCTCCTGCCTGCATGCCTAAGGGAGATTGATACCAGGAAATAAATGCTACATGAATCATCTGCCCTTATTCAAGATGACCATGGCCAGAAATGCTAGAGGGGGGTTTTTCAACATGATTTCTCAACAAAATAAAGCATGGAGACATTGAAGGATGAATTTTAACACAAAGTCTTTTGAGACTACAGTAGAGGGCCCAGACGACAGGAAAGGGGACTCCTGCATCATCTTATGGAGCTAAGAGAGACTCCCATGTAGTAGACCATAGGGTCACTGGATTTCAGAATACATCAGAGGGTACAAAGTAAGTGTAAATTTAATCTTTGTTTTTGGATACAGACACTTTGGAGTTTATTTACTAAAACTGGAGAAAATCTGGTGAAATTCAGCATAAAAACCAATCAGCTTCCAGGTTATATTGCCAAAGTTTAACTGAGCAAGCTGATTGGATACCATGCACAGTTGCACCAGATTCTGAGTGCATCAGCTTTAGTAAATCTCCCCCTCTGTGTCTGGATATATAGACATGTTGAGATTACGTAACAGTGTTAAACTCAAGGAATGAGTCAAGGCTTCAAGTATTCACAACCACGGGTGGGTGGTGGCTAATGAGGGCTGAATAACCTGAGGTGACTAGGATCACTGTAGACAGGCAGCAGGAAAAGACTGGAGGATGGAGTTCCATGTGATGCTTTTGCAAAAGCAAATGCAGCATCGGGATGATATTTCCTTTTCATTTAAATGGTGGGTAAAAGGACTAGTTGATGACATCATCAGTGAGTCCCTTAGTTTTAAACCTTCACACTTTAAAACCAACAGCACAAATAACTAGGTAGCTCCTGGTGCTTGGCCCAATCAACTGATTCTTCAGAGAAAGTCTGGCTCCAGTCCAGCAATTCCATTACCATAAAAAGTTAGCTGCAGAGCAGTCACCTCAAGCTTACGCAGCATCCCAGGCTAGCCATGCGTGTCAAGTCTAAAGGGGTCTGGGTTACACCACTTCAAAGTCAGGACGGGGAAAGGCTGACCCAGATAGCTGCCATGTAGAGATCAGTAAAAGCTGGGATGTAGTGAGTAATCTTGACTGAAGTCAATGAAGGAAGAATCTAAAAAAGAAAAAAAAGCTATTAAAGAACTGAAGGAAAGATGGCCATTCTGTTAAGACACTAGCAAAAAAAAAAAAAAAAGAAACATGCTGGGTAGGAAGGGTTATCCCTGGCTGGTCTACAAGTTTTGGACATTGGCTACATATGGGTATGTATCCATTTAGGGGCATTGATTTTACCAGCATCCTACCCCTTTTTACATGTGCCGCAGCGTGGGGGAATGACCCAGTCTGCAGCTGGAGGAAAAAAAAAAGGAGTGATTCTGGGGGCTGTAAGATGCTCAAGCTCATCTCTAATAATAATAACCCATACAGAGCTTTTATCATCCCTTGTGATGCCATCAGTTTTGGTGAGCATTCAAATTATTTAAAAAATTAGTGGTCAACTTTCAAGATATGGGGGGACCTTAATATCACCAAAAGGCCACACATAAAATGTAGTAAATATTTACTATCAGAGACAGAAGACATGAAAAGAAATATCATCAAAGACTATGGGCATTCTACAAAAGATGGTCGAAGACTGCAGACATTTTACAAGAGATGATCAGATAGTGTAGATATGCTTTCAGTTGCTGGGGACAGGCTTCAGGAGACACATTACACAAGACTGGTAGAATCACTGCTCTTGTCACAGGGCAATAAAAAAAAACAGATTAGGATCTGCAATGGCCCCTGGGACCGCACCAGGGACTTAGTAGAGAGATATCTCTGGCCCTTTAACGAGTCCATTAACTGTTCTGTAGCAAAAGCCTACTATATTTCTGGTACACCCAAGAGTTACATTTTAGTTCATTAATCCCAGCGTACGTTACGATAAAATGTTCTAAGGATCATATAAGAATTACAAACTATATTGCAACACAAAATGCAAAAAATAACATACAGATTCGGATTGTATCGAACCACACCATATCCGGACATGACCACATCAAAAATGGCTGATGGTTGTATGAACTGTGGAGTAAAGCGGAACTGAGGGTGAATGGCAAAATACTACTTCCGGGCGAAGGCGTGTTCTTTAGCCCATGCGGTGAGAAAATAGCTGTGAGTATATCAGCTCCTTCGTAACAACGCTGCTCAACTGATCTTTGAAACTTTGCCCTCAGCAAGGTATATACACTTATAAATATTATGTATATTGCTGTTATTGTGTGCGAATTTATGAACCAGTATGTAGCGGTATAACACTGTATAAAACTTTGCATATGTCGTAACAGAATGTGAAGTTAAAATGTTGCATTTGTATCTTGTTAACTAGTATGAAATACTGAGTACTATTGGTTCACCTTATGTGTTGGCTATCTGTTGTAGGAACTCATATTGTAATGTGGATGCTGTTTTGTTCTCACTAGTTCCACGCTAGGTTCGGCTGGTGTGCTTAGGAAGGAGTAGTGGTATGTCCAGTGCTGTAAACCAGTAAGGTGGTGGCAAACACCAGCAGTGCATGGAGTAGGTATTCAATCAACCCACAGTATTGAATAACTTGCAGTAGATGGGGACTAGCGCTGTGGTGGCAATTCAGCCTCCAGAAAAGCAAGTATACAGCTAATAACTTTACTTTTGACCCTGTGGTAATAGGGTCAGTTTAAACTGTTTGTAAAAGCAAAGTCTAATACTATCAATTATTAAAAATGTTCCCTACCCTGCTCCTCTCCCTAACCTGTATTAAAAAAAAAAAAGTGTACTTGCCTATTTTCAATCTGCTCTGCTCATGTTATGCCACAGTTTTGGCTCCCCTTTTTTAGTGAGTTTTTGCTTCAGGGAAGGGGAGAGAATGCGGACTGTGAGTAATGTCATCTCTTCCAGAATTCCCAGCTAATGAGTGATCTCTGAGCTGGAGTTGCAAGATGACTTGACCAGACTGGAGTGGATTAATAAGTATACAGACCCCCCCCCCCTTTCTTTTTTTGCTGCCTAACCTGTGTATATTAAAATAATTTGAACCTATTTTCAGTTTGCTCTGATTGGGTCACATGATTGGCAACTCACAGATTAGGCAGCAGGAGGGCACATTTTTAAACAGTCTTGGGCAGGAATTTCCCTTTAATATTGGTATTGTAGCTGTTGCTATTGGTGATTGCTTACAAGGTTTTAATGATAACGTAATTATGTATTGCTGACTTACAATTTGGATATGTGAGAGAGGTAAGCTCAGGGATGTTGGATTCCTATTGACTGACGCCCGGGACATGTAGTTCCAGGCGCTGGGCAGGTATGTTCTTTCTTCCTTTAGCCCTGCTGCGGGCAAGCAGCTGGGCTCACCAGTCAGGTGAAGCAATCTGAGGTCGTGATGCCGCCGATTGCTTCACACAGTGCCAGCCTCTCTGTGCCCCCGGTTTGAGGTCTCCTGGGCTCTGCTTGCCCATCTGTGGGCCCAGGTCGCCGTCGGCTAGAGGGGAGGGAGAAGAGCGGACAAGTCCACTCCCCTCCTCTTCTTGTGCTGACCCGGAAGTGACATTACGATGTCACTTCCGGGTCCCCGCTGAGAGATTTTAATGCAATCCCCGGGAAAGAATGTAATATGGTGCGATGTGCACCACATTACATTAATTGGAGCAGAGGGGAGAAATCCAGGGTCTTTTAGACCTTGGATGTCTCAAAGAGAACTTGTCACCAAAAATGATCACGTAGGGGATTTTGACGCCTATGTGATTTAAAAAAAAAAAAAGTGATTGTAAAGAAATTTTCACCCAAGCACATACCATCCCCCCCCAAAAAAATATTGAGGCCCCCACCTCCATATATACGCACGTACAAACTGAAAAGCACGCGCTGGTGCACCTACGCATGAAACAGTCGATTGCGATATGTCACATATCGCTTCTCACGTCAGAATGAGAGCAATAATTCTAGCACCAGACCTCCTCAACACTAAACCGGTGACCTATAAGGAGCTTTAAAAATGTCGACCTATAGAAAATATAGGGTACTGAAGTACGTTGCCATTTCACGAGCACGAACAAATTTAAGGTTTGACAAGTTGGATCTTTTTTTTTTTTTTTAATTTAAATATTTATTAAATTTTTCATGTTAATACAAAAACCTAAAAAGGGAAATAATTCTCATACAAATAGACATTTATAACATTTCTATTTTTCCCTTACTAAAAACTCTTTTCTTTCCCGTCCCACTACCCCCCCGTCCCGCCCCTCTTCCCCCCTCCTCCCCCTCTGCAGACTCTAGCCCATTCTAATCTCTTGAGGTTTATTAATTTTTTGCTAACATCCTAGTTCATATTTTCCTATATTTCTCTTTCAATCCTGCTCTTTCCCACTTTTCCCATCTCCTGAAATAAACTCTCATCCTATCTTCCTGCATATGGTATGATCTTTCCATTCTACCTATCTGGTTTACTCTATTAATCCAGTCTACCTCCTTCGGTACCTCAGCTTTCCGCCAAAACTTGGGTATCAACCCTTTCGCTGCATTCCAGAAGTACCAAATACCTGAATCTTTATATTTATTTACAGATGTCTCCACATTGTGTAGGAGGCACGTCGTTGGGTCTAACCCTATGTCAATTTCAGTTATTTCTTCAATCAACTTGACTATTATCTTCCAAAAGGCCTGGATTTTTGGACATTCCCACCATATGTGAAACACCGTGCCTATCTCTCCACATCCTCTCCAGCACATATTTGAATTTTCCCCATTCATCTTGTGCTCTACACTCGGTGTAATGTGCCATCGTGTCACACACTTATAATTAACCTCAATCTCTCTCATACTAACATTATCGTGTATCAATCTAAACATCTTTCTGTCTATCTTCATCAAACCCAACTCCCATATCTCTTTCCCATTTTGTCATAAAAATTAACTTTGTGTTTGTGTCTAATTCTGTGAGTATTCTATACACTTTTGAAATACTGTGCTTCCCATCCCTTCGTGTCTCTAACAACCTTTCAAACATATTCCACTCCTGTTTTTTTCTCAAGGGTTTCGGTAGATTTCCAATAAAACTTTTCAATTGATGATATTTCCACTCATCTATTCTAATAAAAATGTCTCCCTTCTCTATTAACTCTTTAAGTGATCTCAATTCCCCCTCCACCAAAACATCTCTCAGTTGGGTATCCTCCTTTCTAAACCATCTCCCTGATATCTTATTCTTTCCCGGGGGAAAGTACTCAGTATTTGTGAGAGGCATTAATATTGAATTAAATTCCCATTTCATATTTTTGTGTAAATTGTCCCATACCCTAAAAACATTTAAAGTGTAGATACTTGTGCTTTCTTTAATTCCCCTGAACTGTGGTGGAACCCATATCATCTGACTCAATCTAATGCCACTAAGATCATTTTCAATTGTTACCCAACTTCTCCCCTTATGGTTAAATGTCCAGTCATATATTCTTGCTAAAACCACTGCTTTATAGTATCTCTTGACATCTGGTAGACCCAATCCCCCTTTCTCTTTAGACCTACTCAATGTTTCATATGCTATTCTAGGTTTTTTATTCTTCCATATGTATCTTGTTAAAATTTTTTCATTATCTTAAAGAAGGCTTCTGGAATTTTAATTGGTACCATTTGAAATCTATACAGTATTTTAGGCATAATTACCATTTTGACTAAGTTTATACGTCCTATCCAGGATGGATTTCCTCCTTCTAGTCTTTTTAAATCTTCCCTGATCTCATTTATCAAAGAGATATAGTTTAATCTATGCAAATGCTTAGATGAGGCAGTGAGTTTTATTCCTAGGTATTTTATCTCTTTTTCTCTCCATATAAAGGGGAATTCTTTTTGTAGTTTTT
Source organism: Staurois parvus (assembly GCF_062004578.1). Taxonomy (NCBI): domain Eukaryota; kingdom Metazoa; phylum Chordata; class Amphibia; order Anura; family Ranidae; genus Staurois; species Staurois parvus. The sequence continues at coordinate 1,365,511 of NW_028318297.1, forward strand.
CTTTTTCATTCTTTGATATATTAATATTCAGGATCTCTGTTTTCGTTGGATTAGTTTTTAAATTTGATAGTTCACCGTACTCCTTCAGAATCTTTATTATATTTGGGAGAGTTATTCGGGGATTCCCCACATAGAACAATAAGTCGTCCGCAAAGGCCGCTACTCTATGTTCTATGGATTCTATCTGAATTCCCTTTACCGGTCCACTATTTCTTATTATTGACAACAGAGGTTCGAGTGACAATACATATAGCAGAGGGGACAGAGGACAGCCCTGTCTTGTACCATTAGACATTCCAATGGGTTCTGATCTCTCCCCATTTACCGTGATGATTGCAGTAGGCTCCCTATATAATTTACTTATCCACTCTCGCATTCTATCACCTATCCCCAGCACTTTTAAGTTGTCCATCATAAAGCCCCAGTCCACTCTATCAAATGCCTTCTCTGCATCAATTGACAAGAGCACCACCGGGGCTTTCCCTCTTCTACTTTTCTGAATAAGCATCAGGGTTCTCAAGCCGTTATCTCTACCTTCTCTCCCCGGTACAAAGCCCACCTGGTCTCCATGGATCCATTCAGGCATCAGATCTCTCAACCTGTTTGCTAACACCTTTGCATACAGTTTAGTGTCTGTGTTCAATAATGAGATAGGTCTATAGCTGGAGCACTGAGATGGGTCTTTTCCCTCCTTGTGAATAAGTACTACATGGGCCTGTAGGGATTCTCTCCTCACTTCCATCCCACCTCCCAGAGCATTCATATATTTCTTCAGCTTGGGTAACAGTACTTCACTAAATTTCTTATGGTACTTAACTGTATAGCCATCCGGGCCTGGGCTTTTTCCCCCTCCTGTGCTTCTTAATGCTATTTTAATTTCTTCCTGGGAAATTTCTGCGTCTAGGGAGTTAAACTGTGCTTCACTTAGTTTTGGTAATCCCGCATTTTTTAAGTATGTCATCTTTTTTTTTCATTAATTCCCTCTTGGGCTTCTTTTAGAGGGCCTTGGGGGCTAATATTGTATAACTTTTTGTAATACTCCGTAAACACTTTAATAATCTCTTTATTTGAGTGGACCAACTCCCCCTTTGAACTTTTTATCTTTTCTATATAGTTCCTATTTTTCTTTTTATTCAAAGCTCTCATTAGATATCTTCCTGGTCTGTCTCCCCATCTATATCTCTCGTTCAAAACCCTGTTGTATACTCTTCTCCTCATCCATCAACCTCTCTAGCTCATCTTTTTTATCCAATAACTTCTGTCTCGTATCTTTTGTTATTTTCTTCTTATGGATCTGCTCCAAGTCCAATATTTCTTTTAAGAGCCCACTGACCCTCTCTCTTCTTTCCTTTTTCTTCCTTGCTCCTGCCGCAATCAAGATTCCTCTTATGAATATCCTGGCATGTCAGGGCCTTCCAAAACTATGATAGATAGTGAGGGAGTGAAATTAGGAAGTTACGCACCTTCAGGATTTCAAAGTGGTCATTGGATTTCAGGCTCCTGTATGTGGCTAGGCTCCCAAAAAGTCTCACATGTGGTATCCCCATACTCAGTAGAAGTAGCAGAATGTATTTTGGTGTGTAATTCCACATATACCCATGGCTTGTGTGAGAAATATATCATTTAAATGACAACTTTGTGTAAAAAAAAAAAAGTTTGTCATTTTCCAGAAACTTGTGGAAAAAAAATCTTCCATGGACTCAATATGCCTCTCAGCAGATAGCTTAGGGTGTCTACTTTCCGAAAAGGGGTCATTTGGGGGTTTTTGTACTGTCCTGGTATTTTAGCACCTAAAGAAATGTGATGAGCAGTCAGAAAGGAAAAGCTGTGTAAATTCCATTATCTATACCATAGTTTGTAGATGCTATAACTTTTACACAAAGCAATCAATATAAACTTTTGGGATTTTTTTAATCAAAAACATGTAGCAGAATACATTGACCTAAATTTATGAAGAAATTTTAGTATTTTTGGATATTTTTTATGACCGAAATGAGAAAATAACGTGTTTTTAAAAAAATGTTTTTTTTCTCAATTTTTTTTTGTTTAGAGCAGCAAAAATAAAAAGTGCACAGGTGTTAAAATACCACCAAAAGAAAGCTGTATTTGTGTGAAAAAGACATAAATTTTATTTATGTACCATATTGCGTGATCGCTCAATTGTCTGTATAACTAGTGCAGTGCTGTATAGCAAAAAAGTAAATTGCAATATCTATACCATAGTTTGTAGACGCTATAACTTTCACACAAAGCAATCAATATACACTTATTCGGATTTTTTTTACCAAAAACATGTAGCAGAATGCATTTTGGCCTAAATTTATAACTAACTTTGAGTTTACTATAATATTTTTTATAGCCGAAAGTAAAAAAATATAGTTTTTCTTCAAAATGTTCGGTCTTTTTTTGTTTATAGCGTTAAAAATAAAAAGCACACAGGTGATCAAATACCGCCAAAAGAAAGCTCTATTTGTGTGAAAAAAGGAAATAAATTTCATTTGCGTACAGCATTGCATGACCGTGCAATTATCAGTTGAATTAGTGCAGCGTTGAGTAGTAAAAAGAGGCCTGGTCATTAAAGGGGGTAAATCCTCAGGAGGGCAAGTGGTTAAATACAGTTTTGGTCAAGTTTTTTTTTTTTTTTTTTTTTTTTTTTTTTTAAATCTGGACAAGTAGATTGGGCCCAGATTTAGTCCCTGGACAAGTAGTTTTTTTTTTTTTTCAAAACTTTCCACACCCCTGTAAGCTATTATCCTAATTAGCGGCTAGCAGTAAGCATTGTGTTCTGCAGATGTGGAAGGCTCCCTGCCAGCAGAGCACAATAGTGCTGCAGGAGGGATTCCCCCATCAACACTGACTGTATCAGTACTCACAATAGTTATGAAAATCCACTATTGACTTACTTGAAACATCTCCTTTCATGTTGTGAGCGCTGCCTGTTGGTCATATATTTTCACAACTTCCCGGATTACCTGTAGGCTTTGGTGTGGCCTAAGGAGATCATCACCATCAAGTAGATTGGGACACCGATTTTAGTCCCTGGACAAGTAGTTATTTTTTTTTTTGTTTTTTTTTTTTTTTTTCTTCAAAATTTCCTCATCCCTGACATGGACACACACCCACACAGGTTGAACTGTATGAACTAGTGCATTTATTCAACCTTCCCAACTATATAACCATTAAAGTTTTGGTTGTAACGATTTGTGCACAATAGGGACATGGAACATGTACGTGACTACCATTTTTGTTTTTCATGAGCAATAATCTTCCTCCTCTCCTCCCTTAAATTTGTAGCTGTAAGTTTTAACAAACTTCAAAAAAGCCTCTTATCTTAATTAAAACACAATAGATACCAGACCCTAGGCCTGGATAGCAGCTGTAAACAGCTTGTCAGGATGTCTGTGTTCCAGGAGCCATGGAAAACACTTTCCTCTGCCCTATCGTAAAACAATAACCTGGTCAAGCAAAAATGACCTGTTAGGCTCTTAGGATTGCAGAGCGTGCCATAAAACATCTATTCCACATGTAACAATTCCACATACAATTCATAGAATTCAACAGGAACACATGGGTATTATTATTATACAGGATTTGTATAGCGCCAGTTTGCTCAGTGCTTTACAATATAACGGGAGACAATACAGCAACAGTACAGTTCAATACAAGAGGGATAGGAGGGCCCTGCTCCTCGGAGCTTACAATCGCTGAGGGATATATTTGAATAGGGAATATCAAGGTCATACATGACTATGTTAGCACATAGGAAAGGGAAGAAAGCTGTCCTCTCCTGGGTGACAAAGGTATGCTGTTTGGTATCCCTGGGTTCGAAATATAATTCTGAATATTAATCTGCCAGTTGTTAAAATACCACCTGCACGTATTCGGGGTTATTAATCTTAGTGTAAAACTGTATTTGGGAATTGGTCGTAAATTTGGTGACCTCCTAGCACCCATCCCTTTTTAACTGGATTTTTGGTCAGTTGGTCTCTGTCCACACCCCATTGATATCATAGAAAGGAACTTGTGAAGAGGGAGCTCTCATTTAACATCAACGAAGAAACATCCTAACGGACTTGAGCCAAAGGCAACATTTTTGCTCAAATGGACTCTGCTAAAACCAAGGACTTTGCAAGTATTCTGTCTTCTTAACTCCTTTCTTTTATTTCTCTGTTGCATTATTCCTTTATTTCTTTGTAACATCCCTTTCTGTAAATATTTTAATTGCACCATTTTGACCTTTTTCGTAATAAACCCTATTTTGAAAATTGTTGAAACTGTCTCAAACTTTTAATGCAAACTAAAGAATCCCGGTCTCTTGAGGAGTGCTACTGTATATAATAATCCTCTGAATATACTTGTCTGTGGTGACAGTGTGTGTTAGACGTTTATTGTTAACCTTTGTTCTTGTTAACCTAGTGAAGGGTTGATAGGCCCAAAGCCATCTGGTGGTAGTTTGGAGCATGAAGGGTTAATTGCGTAATTAACCCAGTGACACTCTCTCAGGCTGCTGGCGCACAGAATGTGGTCCCGCGAGCTGGAAAAGTTTTGTGCAGGGTGCAGCTGAGAGTGGCATTGTTTCACGAGTGACAGTGATGTGAGATTGGCTGGTCCTTTTGTCAAGAGTTGGTGAGAAGGGCAGGGGTTGGGCACCTCGTTTGTCACATATTGCTCTTTCGAAGTTTGATAAAACTTGCAGCAGGAGGGCAGCAAGTTTATTGATTATGAAAAACAAAAATGGCTGTCGCGTCCAGGATCTATGTCCCTATTGCGCACAATCGTTATATGGGTGACTTACCTGGTGGGTTACAGGGTGTTGCCTAGCCTTTGAGCGACCTTTTTATAGCCAAGTGGGGCTGGGTAATGCGCAGCCTGGGTTGCCCTGAGGGGGCGGAGGGTTTTAACATCTAGCTTGACAGTCCTGTGGGGAAGGGGCAAGGGACCTACCTAGCTTAGGATTTATTTGGGAGAAAGCTTAAATGGGTTACTAGTATGGGACCAGTGGGAAGGGGGGGTTGCTGTGCTTTATTCTCTCCCTTGTAACAGAGACCCCTTGTAAAGGCTGTGGAGAGATTGGATACTGAAGTCCCAAGAAAAAAAAAATCACTTAAGGTATCAAATTTTGATAGTGTTTCATCAAAGTGGAAATTTGCTCATAACATCTTGATGATCAAACGTTCCACATTAATTTACCAAAATGAGTATGTGCTGGATTTTGAAGAGACGCCCAGAGCCCGAGCAGCAGTAAATCTTTAGACTATCAACAGATCAGCCTCTACATTTTTGGCACAACTGAGCATGTACAGAGTGGTGAGACAGTGTTACTGGATTTTAAACAGTATATTAGCACTTATTTCTGGTTTGCATGGCTATACCAGCCAAAGGGGCTAATCTAAAGTGATCTAGCAGGACTTGTTTCCTGAATAAAGTTCAATTGTAACCAATTTGGCTCCAGAGCAATGTGTTTCCCCCCCCCCCCATACATGCAAAATATAATATTCTGGGGGTTTAAGCAGTTTGACAAAATCTTGGGCCCTGTAGAATAAAAAGGTGATGTCACATGATAGTTGCGCAAGTGCTTAAATGCAAATTTTCAAGAAAAAATCAAATGAATTTTAGTGCAAAATCACACAATATATTAAACCCATTTTGGTTAAAATATTAAATAGGTTGCATCGAGTAAATTCTGTCTTAAAATTACGTGCATCTGTGATATTGCCAAAAACTATAGTGCCTAAAAATTTTCAGATTTCACCGCTCTCACACTTTAAATGACAATTGAACGGTCATGCAACACTGTACCCAAACTAAAATGTTATTTTGTTCACACAACTAGAGCATTCTTTTGGTGCTATTTAATCTCCATTGGGGTTTTTATTTTTTGCTAAATTAACAAAAAAAGACTGAACATTTTGAAAATGCCAAAAGTCATGGCGAGTTTTTTTGAAGTTGTAAATTTTTTTGTCAATCTTTTGGAAAATGAAGTTAAAAAAAAAAAAAAAAAAGTATTTTCTTTACTCACTGTCACCAGTGCAGTACAACGTCAGCATATAACTTGTTTGACGGTGATCAGGGACACTGACTTGCGACAGTACAAACAACATTATTTTTTTTTTTTTTTTTTTTTTTTTATATAACACTATAACCAAAGTAGTATAATGTTACCATAGTAACATTGTACTATAGGGAAGTGATCAATATTTTTTTTTTTTTTTTACACAATTTGATTGCTTATTCTTTGCTATAAGCAAGCTTTTAACTGAATGAAATCGGTTCATTCAGGTTTTTTTTGTTGTGATTGGCCACGGCTAATAATGACACAGATGGGCTGTGATTGGCCCAGCCTGTGCATGTGATCACTGTGACCATTCACAGCTAGAGACAGTTTTATACAATGGATGGCATGAAAGGAAGCCATTCATTGTATACAACTGTCATGTGACCTGCTGTGATTGGTCACAGCAGGTCACATGGTACTGGCAACAGGGCCGGTACACAGATCTGTCATCGGCCGTGTCCTGCGGGCACGCGCAAATCGCGATCCGGGAAGGGACGAAGTGTTCGCCCGGTCGACATTTGACCATAGGCTGGGCAGCAAGTGGTTAACCACTTGAATACCTGGCACTTATACCCTTCCTGCCCAGGCCATTTTTCAGCTTTCAGCGCTGTTGCACTTTGACAATTGCGCGGTCATGCAACACTGTAGCCATATGAATTTTTTTTTTTTTTTTTACACAAATAGAGCTTTCTTTTGGTGGTATTTAATCTCGGCTGGGTGTTTTATTTTTTGCGCTATAAACAAAAAAAGCAAAAAATTTGAAAAGTGTTTGCTTCTATTATAAAATTTTTCAAACAGGTAATTTTTCTTCATTGACGAGGCTGCACTGCTGGGCACTTGTGGGCAGCATTGCAGGGTGGCACTGATTATCGGGGCACTGATCTTCAGTGCCGATCCGTCCTCTGACAATTCCCGGTTATCGGCAGTACTTTCTTCACGCTGTGACAGCATAAGGAAAGTGCAGCCGATATCCGACAACTGCATTTACCGGTGATCTGCTGTGTTATTGGACACAGCTGATCACGTGGTAAAAGGCCGCTGTGTTTGGCCTTTTACCACATCACATGATCAGCTGTGTCCATAGAACACAGCGATCATGGAGATTGCCGGGTGCACGCCCTGCGGGAGGGCACGGTCTGGAAGGATGTCATATGACACTCCCAGAATGGGACACCCGCGCTGTCGCAGTCATTCGGCTATAGCGTGGTTGGCAAGTGGTTACAAAAATTTACTTCCCCCCCCCCCCCCCAATATTTATTATTTGATTAATAAACCCCCAGTGGGATAGATGTGTCTCCTGGCTGGCCAGGGAATGGTGCATCTGAAACTGATTTCACTCCCGGTTTTATTGTTTACATGTGAGACAGAGCCTCTCACAGCGCGCTCATTCCTGTAGCTGGCGGCTATGTACCTGGGCTCCGGTAGGAGCGGGAGAGCCTGGTAACCGCAGGAGGAGTGGGGGCCACCAGTGGAAATCTGGGGGGCATCTTGCTGCCGGCACTGTAAAAATGATAGGCAGGTATGCATCTGCCACATCATTTTCATGTTCAAGCCGGGAGCTGGCTGAACAAAAACCTCACATGCTGGTGGCTTCTACTATTACGACCGAGGAGCTGAACTGGTTAACCCCCCTGGCGGTGTTCCCGAGTGTAGCTCGGGGTTAACTTTCAGCACCAGAAGCGGTAACCCCGAGCTACACTCGGGATTACCCTGCAGCATTGCTCTGGGATCCCTCCAGCACTTACCTTGTCCTGCGCTCCCGCGAAGTCCCCCCTGCAGCGTCCCCAGCAATGTCCTCCGGCTTTTGCCGGCGTCCAGGTTCTGTTCCCTGCAAGCATCGGGATGTACGGGGGACGGAACCGGCGGGAAATTAAAAAATGTGACATTCACTCAATACACTTAAATCTTATCGTATTACATTACTGTATCAAACCATTTCACATACATTTTGTCTCCAGTGCTTTGTCCTGTGCCCTGCCTGCATTTTTACTGTTTTCTGCCTGGAAACTGAGAAATGTCCATGGCATCCAAAAAGCATCTCTTTAGCTCAACTGCGGTTTTAGACCAGCTAGAGAACAGTGTTAGTAAATTAGAACTACTTGCAGAATTGAGTGATAATTATTCGTGGGGAAATTCGTCATCAGACACTGAAAACGATTTTGCGCCTGAACTCAGTGATGTGCGAACTTGGCGCTATTTCAAATTTCAGTGTTTTTGGTTTGATTACATTATTGAATTAAATGTATTATTAGATTATTTTTTATGATTATATTATAATTTATGCTTTTCGTGTTTCAAATTTTTTCATACTCGGGTTTTTACTAGGCTCTTGTTCAGACAGATTTCAGTGAGTTATTCCTTAGAATTACAGGCCAACAATAAAAAAACATATTTCCATGGAAAACAATGTGCCGCTTTGAGCACAGAAATACTGACATAATCAGATCGCTAGGGAGGTTAAGGAAAAGCTGGTGTGGCAGCTTTAATCAGCATTCTGCTGTTTACACGTGGTAACAATGAGTTTATTCGATGTAATCTATGTTGGACTCTAATGGCATATTTAGCTAATGTAACACCAATAAATCTGCCATTTAGAATGGTTCCCATTTTATATTATGAAAACCTTGATTTCCTTTCTACTTTTAACAGAAACGGCCGCCAGCGATGACTTCTTTAGCGCATCAACTAAAGCTCCTTGCTTTGCCACAGACTGACCCCAGCTTGATTTACCGGAAACAAGTTGCTTCTCTGCTGTTTGAAGTCAAAGAAGCTGCAGTCCTTGATAGAGAAACCTTTTTTGCTATTGGTAAGTTGATATGCTAAGTTGCATTACATGTCTATAAATCGCTGTGAAACTCAAATGAGAATGGTGACCCAAACGGAGTAGGATAAATCAAGGGAGGCGTGGTAGTCAACAGTCATACCTATTAAAGTAGACCTTGCACTAGTAAAGGAAAGTCTGCTTGTTTTTTCTTAATCTCTTACCGCAGGACAAAGATTTTCAGTGGGAAAGGCTAGGTTCACTGTTCACCCATCCTCTTTTTTTTTTTTTTTTTTTTTTTTTTTTTTTTTTTTTTTTTTTTTCTTCCTTCTAAAATTCCAGCTCTCCTATGTACCAATATAAAATTAATGTTCTTTTTCAGACATTCAAAAGCTTTCCATTTATTCTGCATATGCTTACCTCAGGGGTCAGATGGCTGTATACAAAAGCTTCCATATTACTTCTGCCTTCCTGCAGAGACTTTAGGTCATGACACAGGCAGGAATTCACCAGCTGACCTCATTAGCACACATCCTGCATCATCTACCCATCACCCACTTCCAGGTACACATTTATTAAATGAAATGCAATCAGTCAGTGATCACTGTTCTCATTAAATACACAGGCATCATTTTTTATTTTTATACCTTAACTTTCAATCATGCATAGATTGTTCATTTGGCAGAGTGTGCTGAGTGATATGTTGATAGAGATGTAGTACTGAAAACAGGAGAATTTTGTCTTCTGGGCTCTGTAAATCTCACTCTACACTATACAATCTGATTGTACAATTTCCATTAGCTCTACCATCAACTATGTAGTGCAAAGGCATGCCTGATTGGATAATGTCTCCTTCTATTATATAGTTTTATTAAATCTAAAGGAGAGTGCAGAGATTGTATAATATATGGCCACCTTTATACACCTAAAATGAACTGGTGTTTTTGGTGCCATTAGTTAACAGCACACAAAAGCAAACACGCATGTTTCCATGTGAAAAAACGAGTGGCAATCGCACCAAAACACACAGTAAAAAATGTGCAACCCTCACCCCTCCAAAATGTCCTATGAGCCACATGTAGCGCAGCCCACTGCAATCAACAGGCTGCCCTATGTGTGTCACGGGTAAAAAAAAGCCAAAAAAACTGCACTCCCTAGGTGTGAATGGGGCCTGAAAGTGAAATTGGTGTGTTTACACAATTGGGCTTCAATCAGATCTGTTAACAAACACATGGCAAACTGCACAGAAACTGCACGCTTCTGTTACGAAAAGTGTTACGAAAAGTTGCACCCAAACACATAACCCATGTCCCCCTAAAAAAGAGGCCCCCCACATATAAACATAAACACAGACGTCGGGACCCCTATGCTTGAAAACATCAATTGCAATACACGTTACATATCGCTGTGCACGCCAGAATGAGAGCAATAATTCTAGCACCAAACCTACTCTGTAACGCTGAACTGGTGTAGCCTATATTTTCTATAGGCAACACTTAAAGTTTGTTGCCATTTCACAAGTGCATGCTAATGTAAGGTTTGACATGTTTGGTATCTATTCGGTGTAACCTCATCTTTTATAAATTACCAAAAAATTGGGTAATTTATTACCTTCCTGTACTTTAAAATTAATTTAAGTTTTTTTTTTTTTTTTTTTTTTGTGTGTGACTCCCTAGACCTTTACAGTAATAGTGTGTGACATAAAATATTTGAACTACCACTATTTTATTCTCTAGGGTGTTTTTTACTTTCAGAAAATATTTTCTGTTTTGTGGGGTTTATTGTCTTCAGGCTTAGTGATTTTTGCACTTTTTTTTAAAAAAAATCAGCAAAAAAGGCTCTTGCAGTGAAAGGGATAAGTTCGCCTTTGGGAACACTTTACATGTTCCATCCACTTTTTTTTATCCAAGCCCTCTGTGTGACAGTAGTAGAAGTTCCTTGAACCTGGCTGTCACGTTTTGAGAATCAGTTACAAGTTCTTTGCGATTGTCTGTCTGCTTGTAGTTCTTAATGAACTACCATGGTGCATTTCAGCGCTCAGCTAGCTCATTGATTCTTCCTGTCAGTGTTAAACTGCTTTCCCATATGAGGGCCAGACAGATTACACTGACAGTCTGTAGGAGTCCTGCATTACACCCAGGATCTGCTGATCGCTGGTGCAGTGCCTTTTCAGGCTTTGTTTTTTTTTTTTTTTTAAACAAACAAAAAAAAAGGTGAACTTATCCGTTAACAGAATGGAGACCAGAGCATGATTACTCTGCTCAGCATGATACAGCAACATGAGTGTAAACTGAAGAAATCATTTATTTTTTTTCCCTCTCAGTGGGACCTGCGCCTTAGTTACTCACCTAGCAGATGCACTTCTGCTGAGCGTTAGGATCCTGACACTCCCCTTTTTTGATGAGCACCCAGTCGGTTCTTCTCACACTGCAAGGTCTCTTCCTTCCTTGCTAGTCCCCGAGTTGCGTTGCTGGAGACAGGGAGGTGAGGAGAAGATTAAACAGCACAGTGTTAAAAATATTAAAAGTTTAAGTTGCCATAAAGCCCCTTGTGTTTTTTGAAAGCCCTAGACATTCTTAATAGCACCTCAGATTTAAATACAGTTTTGGGTAAAATTCATTTATTTATTTTTATCAGACAAGTAGATTGTCATGAGGGACAAGTAGATTGGGACTGCGATTTAGTCCCTTGGGCAAGTAATTTTTTAAAAAATTCCACACTCCTGAGATTGGGTAGGGTGTGTAACCACAATGACCATACACATGTCTTATGCACAGAAGCCATTTTAGGTTTGAAAACCATGGGGGTCGAACCATGTAAACAGCAGCTCAGTGGTGGGCAGCTACAGCGTATTTCTGACAACTGCAGTGCAGCAGCACAGGTGCTTCTGCAAGTATTGGAACACTTGTTACAAGGAAGAGACGTGCCACATGGGTGCCTGTAGCCTTGGCAGACACTCCTTTCAGCTGGGTGGATGGGTTTACAGGCTCATTGACGCACTGCAAGTCATGGCATTATACAGGAAGAGGTAAGGGGTGGGTTCCCAAATCCCTTTATTGGGTTGGGAAGACTCCCTGTATAGTTCACTCTATAATGGATCTCAAAGGAGCTTGGCTCTGAATCCCTGCATTTATTTAGTATTTCCACTGTTTCAGGGGCCCAGTTCTCCTGTAACTTTGTGGCTAGGGAGAAATTTGACAGCCATTTCTTCCTGGCATGAGTATATCTAAGGGCTTGTCATTGGTTTGAACACCTGGGATGCAAATGTGGACTATTTCCTAAGGTGGTTTGCTCCACCTTAATCAGAATTCTTAAAGTGGTGTCTAAGACACATTTTAGAATTTGGATGTGCCTCTACTACAAATGTCAGTACAGGTGACCCTGATAGACTGTTAGACAGATACATGAATCTGGAGCATGAACCATGTGTGGAGGCACACTGAGGCTGATGTGTACACATGAACATGCCAAACCCTGTGCTACTGCATTTCCTCCTGCATCTGTCACACATAGTGGCAGGAAATTTTGAAGCTGAATGGGTGAGTTCTTCCTCAATGTGCTTTTATCTGCACGAACCCGTCTGTGCTCTGAATCCGCCACAAATCTCTTAATAGTGCAATGATCACGCTTAAGTTTTCATGAAATATCTAATGTTTTCATACCTCGTCCAAGGCATTGAACTATTTCACTCTTTTCGGCAGCAGAGAGATCCTTTTTCTTCCCCATATTGCTTGAAAATGGTGCTCTGCTTAATAATGTGGAACACCCTCCTTTTAGTAGTTTTTCTTTAAATTGGGCTCACCTGCCAATCTAATTCACAGGTGTCCGAGATTGTTTTCAGTGATCAAAAGAGCCATGAGACACAATGCCATTGATGAGTTAAACTGAAAAACAAAATATTTAATCTTTGTGACACTTAAATAGAATTTGCATAATAATTTGGAACAGGGTATAATGTTTGGGGTTTAAATTTATTTCCTAGCAAAAAATACTGTTTTTTTTTTTTTTTTTTTTTTTTTTTTTTTTTTTTTCTCTCATGTGCACAAAAAGTGTCAGAAAAGGCTTGGTCTTCAGGTGGTTAGAAGAGTGAATGTGTGGCATAAACTTCTAATGTTGGGCATAAAATGCCCCCACCCCCCAAAATGACCCCTTTTTGGAAAGTAGACCCCTCAAACTATTTGCTGAGAGGCATGTTGAATCAATAGAATTTATTTTTTTACTACAAATTTTTGGAAAATTAAAATTTTTTTTTTTACACAAATTTGTCATTTAAAATGATTTATTGCTCACACATGTCATGGGTATATGTGGAATTACTCCCCAAAATACATTCTGGTACTTCTCCCGAGTATGGGGTACCACATGTGAGAGACGTTTTGGCAGTCTAGCCAAGTACAGGACCCCAAAATCCAATAAGCACCTTCAGGCTTTAAAATGGCTTTATTTCCTCATTACACTTCCTGATTACCTATCATAGTATCGGAGGCCCTGAAATGCCAGGATAGCACCAACCCCCGCCCCCTCCAAATGACTACTTTTTGGAAAATAGGCACCCTAAGGAATTTGATAAGAAGCATTGTGAGTATTTTGCAGATCTCGTTTGTTGCCACAAGTTTTTGGAAAATAAAAAAAAAAACCCAAAAACTTATTTTTCTTTTCTTTTTTTTATATTTCAAAACCTTGTGAGAAAAAAATGAGATCAGCAAAATACTCACCATGCCTCTTTTTAAATTCCTCGGGGTTTCCAAAAAGGGTTAAATTGGGGGGGTTTTGTGCTATCCTGCTATTTCAGGGCCTTTGAAACTGTGATAGGAACTGATTAAGTGCAATGAGGAAGTTACGCACCTTCAGGCTTTCAAAGTGGTCATTGGATTTCAGGCTCCTATATGTGGCTAGGCTCCCAAAACGTCCCTCACATGTGGTATCCCTATACTCGGTAGAAGTAGCAGAATGTATTTTAGGGTGTAATTGCACATATACCCATGGCTTGTACAAGAAACATATCATTTAAATGACAACTTTGTGAAAAAAAATTGTCATTTTCCAGAAACTTGTGAAAAAAAAATCTTCCATGGACTCAATATACCTCTCAGCAGATAGCTTAGGGTGTCTACTTTCCAAAAAGGGGTCATTTGGGGGTGTTTGTACTATCCTAGTATTTTAGCACCTCAAGAAATGTGGTGAGCAGTCAGGAAGTAAAAGCTGTATAAATTCCATTATCTATACCATAGTTTGTAGACACTATAACTTTCACACAAAGCAATCAATATACACTTATTGGGATTTTTTAACCAAACACGTAGCAGAATACATTTTGGCTTACTTTTATGACAAAATTTTAGTTTTTTTGGGGATATTTTTTTGACAAATTTAAAAAAAAAAATTTTCTCAAAACTTTTTTGTTTATAGCGTTAAAAATAAAAAGCACACAGGTGATCAAATACCACCAAAAGAAAGCTCTATTTGTGTGAAAAAAAGGACATAAATTTCATTTTATGTACCGTGTTGCATGACCGTGCAATTGTCAGTTAAACTAATGCAGTGCTGTATAGCAAAAAAAGGCGTAAATTGCAGAATCTATACCATAGTTTTGTAGACGTTATAACTTTCACACAAAGCAATCAATATATACTTATTGGGATTGTTTTTACCAAAAACATGTAGCAGAATACATTTTGGTCTAAATTTATAACTATTAGATTGTAAGCTCAAAGGAGCAGGGTCCTCCTATCCCTCTTGTATTGAACTACCGTATTTATTCGAGTATAACGCGCACACGTGTATAATGCGCACCCCTAATTTTCGATTAAAAATCGGTATAAAATTTTGTTTCACTTTTTGAAGAACCAAAAATATGAAGAACACTGAATTGTGCAAAACAGCAAAACAGCAATGCTTACCGTAACGCGTGGGCGAGGCGAGGAAAGGAAATGAAGAGGCGACCATATGTTACAGCGGATAAGAATTCTCACCCCCAGTGTATCTCGCCAGTTCGGGCCGCCCACTGTACGCGACGAGGGGACATAGAAAAAAAAAAACGATCCCCTGTTTTCACCGCCCCTTAAAGGGGCGGGGCCAGCACAGGGGACGTTTTTTTTTCTTTGCCCTCGTGTACAGTGAGCGCCTGCGCCCTCAATGGACCGGCCGCCGCTGCGTCACCCCACCAGTGCATCTCGCCAGTTCGGGCCGCCCACTGTACGCGACGAGGGGACGTAGAAAAAAAAAAAAACGATCCCCTGTTTTCGCCGCCCCTTAAAGGGGCGGGGCCGGCACAGGGGACGTTTTTTTTTCTTCGCCCTCGCGTACAGTGAGCGCCTGCGCCCTCAATGGATCGGCCGCCACTGCGTCACCCCACCCCAGCCCTCGTTTATAACGCGCACCCAAACTTTGATTTCTTTTTTTGGTAGAAAATTTTGCGCGTTATACTCGAATAAATACGGTATATTGTTGCTGTATTGTCTCCCGTTATATTGTAAAGCACTGAGCAAACTGTTGGCGCTATATAAATCCTGTATAATAATAATAATAACTTTGAGTTTACTACATATTTTTTAAAGCTGAAAGTGAAAAAAAAAATTTTCTGTTCAAAATTTTCGGTAATTTTTTTTTTTGTTTTATAGCGCGAAAAATAAAAAGGTGATCAAATACCACCAAAAGAAAGCTCTATTTGTGTGGAAAAAAGGATTTAAATTTCGTTTGGGTACAGCATTGCATGACTGCGCAATTATCAGTTGAATTAGTGCAGTGCCAAGTAGCAAAAAGAGGCCTGGTCATTAAGGGAGGTAAATCCTCTAGAGCAGCGGTTCTCAACCTGGGGGTCGAATGACGCTTCCACAGGGGTCGCCTAAGACCATCGGAAAACACATATTTCCGATGGTCTTAGGAACCGAGACACCGCTCCTCGCAGCCGCCGCCGCCACCGCCGTCTCCAGGTGTGGGCGGGATGACATGCCGCCCCTGTCATCTGGACACACCTCGAGATCAATCCTCGCCTGTGATTGGCCGCCGGCACTGTAGCTCAGGAGAGGCACACAGGCGGCCAATCACCGGCAAGGAGGTGGAGCTTGGAGAGGAGGAGCCGAGCGGCACCGCGAAGATCGAGCGAGTGAAGAGGAGGAGAGCGGCCGGAGAAGGAAGACATCTGACCGGTAAGTGTTGGTACCATGGGAGAGGGAGGGAGCGAGCGAGCCCAGGCTGGAGCAGGGGTCTGCAAGGTAAGTATCATTGGTGTCAGTGGGAATAGTGCCCCATCATTGGTGTCACTAATACCAATGATGGGGCACTATTCCTCCTCCCACTGACACCAATGATGGGGCACTATTCCTCCCACTGACACCAATGATGAGGCACAATTCCTCCCCCAAATGACACCAAGGATGGGGCACGATTCCTCCCCCCACTGACACCAAGGATGGGGCACGATTCCTCCCCCCACTGACACCAAGGATGGGGCACGATTCCTCCCCCCACTGACACCAAGGATGGGGCACGATTCCTCCCCCCACTGACACCAAGGATGGGGCACGATTCCTCCCCCCACTGACACCAAGGATGGGGCACGATTCCTCCCCCCACTGACACCAAGGATGGGGCACGATTCCTCCCCCCACTGACACCAAGGATGGGGCACGATTCCTCCCCCCACTGACACCAAGGATGGGGCACGATTCCTCCCCCCACTGACACCAAGGATGGGGCACGATTCCTCCCCCCACTGACACCAAGGATGGGGCACGATTCCTCCCCCCACTGACACCAAGGATGGGGCACGATTCCTCCCCCCACTGACACCAAGGATGGGGCACGATTCCTCCCCCCACTGACACCAAGGATGGGGCACGATTCCTCCCCCCACTGACACCAAGGATGGGGCACGATTCCTCCCCCCACTGACACCAAGGATGGGGCACGATTCCTCCCCCCACTGACACCAAGGATGGGGCACGATTCCTCCCCCCACTGACACCAAGGATGGGGCACGATTCCTCCCCCCACTGACACCAAGGATGGGGCACGATTCCTCCCCCCACTGACACCAAGGATGGGGCACGATTCCTCCCCCCACTGACACCAAGGATGGGGCACGATTCCTCCCCCCACTGACACCAAGGATGGGGCACGATTCCTCCCCCCACTGACACCAAGGATGGGGCACGATTCCTCCCCCCACTGACACCAAGGATGGGGCACGATTCCTCCCCCCACTGACACCAAGGATGGGGCACGATTCCTCCCCCCACTGACACCAAGGATGGGGCACGATTCCTCCCCCCACTGACACCAAGGATGGGGCACGATTCCTCCCCCCACTGACACCAAGGATGGGGCACGATTCCTCCCCCCACTGACACCAAGGATGGGGCACGATTCCTCCCCCCACTGACACCAAGGATGGGGCACGATTCCTCCCCCCACTGACACCAAGGATGGGGCACGATTCCTCCCCCCACTGACACCAAGGATGGGGCACGATTCCTCCCCCCACTGACACCAAGGATGGGGCACGATTCCTCCCCCCACTGACACCAAGGATGGGGCACGATTCCTCCCCCCACTGACACCAAGGATGGGGCACGATTCCTCCCCCCACTGACACCAAGGATGGGGCACGATTCCTCCCCCCACTGACACCAAGGATGGGGCACGATTCCTCCCCCCACTGACACCAAGGATGGGGCACGATTCCTCCTACTGCAAAATTACAGTTATGAAGTAGCAACGAAAATAATTTTATGGTTGGGGGTCACCACAACATGAGGAACTGTATTAAGGGGTCGCGGCGTTAGAAAGGTTGAGAACCACTGCTCTAGAGGGTAAGTGGTTAACCACTTGAGCTCCTGAGGATTTACCCCCCTTAATGACCAGGCCTCTTTTTGCTACTCGGCGCTGCACTAATTCAACTGATAATTGCGCGGTCATGCAATGCTGCACCCAAACAAAATTTACGTCCTTTTTTTCACACAAATAGAGCTTTCTTTCGGTGTAATTTGATCACCTGTGCGCTTTTTTATTTTTCACGCTATGAACAAAGGCCAAAAATTTTGAAGAAAAACAATATTTTTTACTTTCAGCTATAAAAAATATATAGTAAACTCAAAGTTGGTTATAAATTTAGGCCAAAATGTATTCTGCTACATGTTTTTGGTAAAAAAAAAAAAATCCCAATAAGTGTATATTGATTGCTTTGTGTGGAAGTTATAGCGTCTACAAACTATGGTATAGATACTGCAATTTACGCCATTTTTCTGCTATACAGCGCTGCGCTAGTTTAACAGACAATTGCGCGGTCATGCAATACGGTACATAAATTAAATTTAGATCCTTTTTTCCCCACAAATTGAGCTTTCTTTTGGTGGTATTTGATCACCTGTGCGGTTTTTATTTTTTGCGCTATAAAAAAAAAAGCCTGACAATTTTGAGGAAAAAAACAATATTTTGGACTTTTTGCTATAAAACATGTCCAGTAAAAAAAAAAAAATGCAAAAATCAAATTTAGTCATAAATTTCTGCCAAAATGCATTCTGCGACATGTCTTTGCTAAAAAAAAATATCCCAATACGTGTAAATTGGTTTACGTGAAAGTTATAGCGTTTACAAATGGCGGGAAAGATACTGGAATTTTTATTTATACTAATAATGGCGCCGATCAGCGACATATGGCGGCGACCAGCGACTTATGGCGGGACTGCGGCAGACATTTTGACACTGGGGGGGAACTGACTTGGGGTCACTGACATCCCCAGTGACACCAATACAGTGATCAGTGAAAAAAAACCACTGAAACTGTACTAATGCCACTGGGGAGGAAGTGGTTAACATTTTTAGAATTTGCTGTGTAAGGGGAGTGCTTTACTAGGGGGCGGGGGTGTGTACTGGAGGGGGGGGGAGGGGGGATGAGGGAGAGAAACTCTGCAGCTTCTCACAAGCTGTCAGAGAACTGACACAGAACAGGGCTGTGTGTAAACAATGCAGCCCTGCTCTGTGTCAGCGATCACCGTCAATCGCAGGAAAAGGGCTGGTAAAAACCGGCTGACACCCGCGGGACAGGTAGGGCGGGTGCGCGCCCCCTACCTGTTATGAAGACAGCCGTTTTAAAACGTGCTTTTGCCTACGAGTGCTGCCCTGCCACCATTATATGCGGTGGCTGGGCGGCAAGTGGTTAATCTAAATATCTTCTAAAACCAACGTTTTTGTTTTTTATTTCTAACGATTAGCCATGGAGATTATTGATACCTGTATTAGGAAAATAGGTCCTTAGTGAAGGATAGACTTACATGTGGTATATATAACTATATACTATACATTGCTTTTATTTTTCTATCCTTGCCACTAAATGTACATAGTACTGCTGCTTTTAAGACCCATTGATTGACAAGTGGTTGGTGGACACACCTTTTAAAGTGTTGTGTAGCGAAGCAGCTTATTGGTCCTGATGAAGCTGCGATAAACGCCCATTGTTGAAATGCGTTGATGTCACGACGTCCGTCTGCAGCACATTTTGGTAGTATTCCAGCCAGGCTTCGTGAGGTATGTAAATTGCCTACACCTATAGCAGGGTAATTCAACTTTAGTAGGAGACAGGTTTTGCACCTCCCTAAAACTTACATGGTTGAATAAGTAATCCCTACTGCTTGATACTTTTCACATCTTAATAGATTAGGAAAAGTACTCGTTTGTTTTGGTGAGGCTTAATTGTGTGAGCAGTTTCAGAAATGCGAGAGAGGGGATTTTGCATCTGAAGTTCTTAAGCAATGCAAGTGACCAGTGTATGATTCATAATTTTTGATTGTGCTTCATGTTACATCCTTATTTAGGATATAACCTAAAGCATGGTAACATACAAATCCTCCAAACCCAATACGCCCCTTCCCCCTCTTGCCAAAATTGCTGGGTGTGTCTTCTAACAGCTTCTTGTGGAGCCATCACTTCTTGTGATTGGCTACATGTCCCTGTGTATATAGCTTTTTTTTTTTTTTTTTTTAGCTGGCTCTAGTGGACCTTTGTGTTGACGACAAATCTTCGAGTTCACCTTTGGAAACCTTTTTACTTGTTTCTCCCATTTTTAGGGTGTAACATGTTCCCACTCCTGCAGTTGCTCCCGATCCTTGCGCTCACTGTGACAACAGGCTGGGAATCTTCTCCCCGCACCTGCTGTCATTTGAAAAGATCGTGGCCACATGGGGTTGTGCCCACAAAGCCACATCATTCATTCAGAGACCTGTGAATAATGAACTAAAAGTACAGACAGTCTTTGTGGATGTCGGCTTGTAGGTCTTGATGAACTACCAGGGCACTGTTGAGTGCTCTAGATGCTTCCTGTTGGTTTGTAACTGCCTACTTGTACAATGTGCGAACAGACAGCTTAAACAGTCTGCAAGAGCCCTGAATTGCACCCAGTTATCTGCTGACTGCGGGTGCAATGTTTTACAGGCTCCCAAGAAAAACAAAAAAAATGCACTTTGTTTTTTTTTTTTTGTTTTTTTTTTTTTTGTTTTTTTTTTCCCCCCCACAAAGATGCATTTATTTTTTTGGTCAAGTTATCCTTTTAAACAGGGGATGAGTGGCAGAATAAAATGGCTTATTCCTGTTCTTTCATGCTAGTGGTTGTTTTGCAAACTATATCAAGTTAGGTGGGGAAGTTGAAACATGATTTGTCATTGCAGTTGGTACACATGCATTCTTTCAACCAAATAACTTGTATACTATTTTTTTTTTTTTTTTTTTAAGGTTGTACGGGTCTTTATGAACTAATGGGAATTGATTCCTCCTTTAAAGCTTTTGAGGAAACTCTGTTCAGCAGTACTTCGAAAAGTCTTGAGCGTAGTGTCCAAACGAAGGCTGTTAACCAACAGTTGGATGAAAGCATTTCTTTGTTTCTCACACATCTGTCTCCATACTTTATGCTCAAACCAGCCAAGAAGTGTTTGGAGTGGCTTATCCACAGGTTAGTACTCTTCTCTAATGTAAATTATACTTTGTCCAGTGTGTAGAACATGAATGTCTTCCAACTTTTTGTCCTTTTTATAGCTTAAAGTATAACTAAAGACCACTTTTTTTTTTTGCAAATAGGTTTTTATTAATATTTCTAAGGCACATATGGTAAAGTATATCCATAGTAACAAATAATGTAGTAGATATCATGGGTAATGCCAGATATTGGGTCAATGAGCACTAACACCAGAAAGGGACACATAGGTAATAAACTTCTGTGAGAAGAGTGGAAGGAAAAGGATGATGCAATAGGATGACATGAAAATAAAATGCCTAGATAGGCAGAAGAAGAAAAGAAGCAGTAGGGTCTTTGGATCTGAGATTCAAGTCGATCTGCAATACTATAACAGCTTGAATGTAGCACATATCACCTCTAAATTAGGGTTATGAGAAATGAAAACCAAATGTATACGGTTAGGTCCATATATTTTTGGACACAGGCACAATTTTAGTTTGGTTTTTTTTTTTGTTTTTTTTTTTTTTTTTTTTTTTTTGGTATTTGCTGAAACACATTCAAGCTTTAGTTGTATAATGGATATGGGCTGAAAGTGCACTCTCAAGTTTAATTTGTATGGTATTTTACTGGTATGTACATCCAAATTGGAGAAAAGGTTTAGGAATGAAAGCTTTTTAGAGTAGCCCCCCCTTCTTCTTTTCTCCTTCTCCTTTTTCTCCTTTTTCTCCTTCTCCTCCTTCTCCTCCTTCTCCTCCTTCTCCTCCTTCTCCTTCTTCTCCTCCTTCTCCTTCCTCCTCCCTCCTCGGAGTGGCCAAAGCAACAGTTTGGTACATTCGGAGGAAAGAATGCACTGGTGAGCTCAGCAACATAAAAAGGCATGGAAGACAACAGTGGTGGATGATTGCAGTATCCTCTCTATGGTAAAGAAAAACCCATTCAGCACATCTAAATAAGTGAAGGACACTCTCCAGGAGGTGGATGTATAATTGTCAGTCTACGTTCAAGAGAAGACGTCACGAGAGCAAATACAGAGGGTTCACCACAAGCTGCCAACCAATTCATAAGCCTGAAGAATAGAAAAGCCAGGTTAGACTTTGCTAAAAAAAAAATCTAAAAAAGCCAGACCAGTTCTGGAAAAGCGTTCTTTGGACGGATGAAGCTAAGATTAATCTGTACCAGAATGGCGGGAAGAAAAAAAGTGTGGAGAAGGCTTGGAACTGCTCATGATCCAAAGCACTCAAAGTCATCTGTAAAACATGGTGGAGGCAGTGTGATGGCATGGGCATGCATAGCTTCCAGTGGCACTGGTTCTTTTTGGTTTTTATTGATGAGACAGAAGCAGCTGGATGAATTCTGCATTGTTCAGGGATACTATCAGCCCAGATTCAGCCAAATGCAGCTAAGTTGGTTGGGCGGCACTTCACAGTACAGATGGACAATGATCCAAAACACACTGCAAAAGCAGCCCAGGAGCTTTTGACGGAAGATAAGTGAAATATTCCGCAATGGCCGAGTCAATCACCTGATCTCAACCCAATTGAGCATGCATTTGACTTGCTGGAGGCAAAACTAAAGACAGACCCACAAGCAAAGAACAACTGAAGACAGCTGTAGTTAGAGCCTGGCAAAGCATTAGAAAGGAGGAAATCCAGTATTTGGTAATGTCAATGGGTTCCAGACTTAAGGGAGTCATTGCCAGTAAAGGATTCTCAACAATATCTTTAAAAATTTACATTTTATTATATTTGTCCAATTACTTTTGAGTCCCTGAAAATGGAGGGACTGTGTATAATAATGGTCGCAGTTCCTAAAATTTGTACTTGATATTTATGTTCAACCCCTTGAATTAAAGCTGAAAGTCTGCACTTCAAATTCATTTGGACTGTTTCGTTTTAACTTTGTTCTGATGGCATAAAGAGCCAAAAGTATGAAAATTCTGCCCATGTCTAAATGTATATGGACTTAACTGCAGCCATGGACAAAAGGAGAATGTCTCTTAATCTGTAGGTTCTTTTTCGATTATTGTTTTAAAAGATACATAGCACAATGAGACTACATAGGGACAATGGCAAATGATAGACATGCAAAACAAAATAGTGCTGAAAACTCGAACTCCTGAAGCGATCTTCCTAATCAAATGCCAGCGCAATCAAAGTGTAAGACTCAGTTGCTACTAGATTACACGGGATGCATTCAAGGTGTCAAAATTGGTGCATTAACAAAGAGAAAAGAAACGGGGGTAAAACAAATGTAAGACAAAGGAGGGAAGGAGAACGGGAGGGTGGGGCCTAACCCCCACAGTTCCAATGAGAAATTATTACATGCACACGCTAGAAGGGTCCAAGGACGGCAATGTGCAATTAGCCATCATTCCCAGATTTTTAAAAATTTCCTATGAGGGTCATTAAGGAAACTAATAATGTTCTCATTATTCGACAAATTGGACACGTGGATTATCATGTGCTCTTAACCTCTAGGAACCGGATAGCATGTTTCTTCCACGCCCTGGCTATTTGTTTTAGTCATCAATAATTAGATGTTGGTAGGCTACTTTCTGTGGCGGTGATGGAGGCCAAAAATCGGCATATGCCAATCTTGTGTCAAGGACAAATCGGCAAGGGCCAATCTTGTGTCCTTAGGGATAATATGTGGAGAAGTCCAGACTCTGGATCAAAATGTGGTCAGTTTGGGACAAAAATGGACATGAAATTGTCCAATATATTTTATGCCAAAATTTGGAAGAAACTGTACCTAGCGGAAAGGGAGGGACAATATTTCCAGGCCTATAATTCCTACAGTTTTTTATTTTTACAGGACCGTACAGACTTGGGGCTTGTGCCCCAAAAAATGTTCAGGTGGCAAATTTAATAGACTTTCAATTAGCGGAACATCACTATTAAAAATTTATCAAAGCAGTCTCAAGGAGAGCCCCTCAGCAAAAGAGGGTTCCTCCTTGGGATTTATCTACAGTACTAAAGAGCTTTTATGAAGCAACCCTTTGAGCCACTAGAAGAAAGTTCATTTAAGATACTAACTTACAAGACTGTACTACTTATTGCCATAGTTTCGGCCAGGAGAGTGAGCGAGCTTCCACAGGTCACGGGAGATTGATCCCTTTTTGAGGACAGGCAAAAAATCCATACGAAGATGTCCACAAACTAAACTTAATTGGATTGTAGTGGAGGACAGTATATCCTTTTTGTGCCTTACTCGGGCCTAGGAAAGGATCAGGTGCCAATAAAGCTACTATAGCTAGATGGATAAAATCGGTCATCAAGGAAGCCTGCTTAACAGCAGGGCTCCCCAAACCTGAGAGCCCAGTAGAGCTCTGGCTACTTTATGGGCAGAAAGGGCAGGGGCTACCCCAAACCAAATCTGCAAAGCAGCCACCTGGTCAAGTTTCCAGAACATTACAGTCCAAAACATTACCGTTCGTATCTGTCTTTCTGTGACCAGGCGTTTGGGAGGGGGGGCAGTGGTCCCTCCCTAGCAGGTATGGATTCTATGTTGCTGTTGTTAATCTGTCCTGGAAGATGATTTTGGAAACCTGTTAACTTGATTTCCAGGAATCGTCCAGGATGGTGCTGCTTCCCACACTAGGTTTTAGGAAAGGGAAGTAACTTATGTTGCGTATGGCCTTCAGTTATTACTGAGGAACCCTGAGGGTAGCACATGCTTTTATACTAGTATGGATTTGTGTTTCCTGTGCTGGGTGGGAACTGTCCTGAAAGATTCCTGGGAATCAAGTGAACGGGTAACTGTTTTCACATTCCCAGTATAACAAAATGACTTTCAATTTGTAAAATTTCTCCACAATGTTTCAATATTTCCAAATTTTTTTTTTTACTCGAAACATCTTTCCGGACAGCATGAGAGAAAGCAGCTCCTCCTCTTGCAGGAAACACGCACCCACATAAAATTGGAGGCCTCTCCCCACAGTCCTCAGTTATCTTGTTTCCTCTGGCAAGGTAGAAACAAACAGGAACTATGGAGACTGCGTTCTCTCAGGTGCTGCCTGAGAGGTCTTTTTTTTTTTTTTTTTTTTTTTCTTTTACCTTTTTTTCTTTGCAGCAGGGGTCCTTCAGGCAGAGTGCCAGGAGGGGGTGGGGGCCTGTTCCTGACTCCACTCTCCCCTTTCAGTGCACGGGGAGAGCCAGTACCACTGGGTAGCTGTAGTCCTGATATCCCTGTGTGGCCAATGGCGGTGATCATGGTTTTGGTGTTCGAGCAGCATCTGGGCATGCCCGTAAGGTCACTTCCGGGCAGGGGCAGAGCTTCTGGTTGCGGTGTGTGGCATCAGTTTCGGATACAGGGGGAGGGGGCAGGACCCAGCAAGTGCCTATTTCCTGCCCCGGGCCGGCGCAGCAGCATTCCAGGATGCTGGGACATGGAGACAGTTACATGGACCGCTGCACCAACAAAGAGAGCTTCCTATGGACCACTTTACTATGCTGCGCTTTTTTTTTTTTTTTTTTTTTTAATATATTTTTTATTTATTTTTTTTTTGGTGTGTGGGGCCAGTGCACTGGTTGTGTGGAGGTTTGGCCTCTGCCTACACTGTGTGCCTTTTGGGATGCGTTCAGGGTCAGTTGATGGCTAAGCCTTTATGTTCCATTGTGCTTTGTCTTGGGCTAAGAGCAGTGAAAAGAAATCTAGCAAGAGGTGATATCCTTCCTGCAAGAGTAAACTGTCAGATGCTTGGAAAAAAGTCTATGCAAGTAATGCATTTTTGCTTTAGTGCTTCAGCTTCTGGTGATTCTCTTTCACGTGCGTAGCAAGAAATCTGGAATATTGGCTGAACCAGCTAAAGGCGCATATAAATGCAGGGACTCCAAAGGATTCTGGATGCGTCTGCAGAATCCATACACATGACAGCTCGCTCTGCGAGAAGGGCCTTATGGCTAAAAACATGGCAGGGGGGCTCGACATCAAAAGTTAGGCTGTGTGGAATCCCTTTATCAGGAGATCTCCTCTTTGGGCCAGACTTGACGTCAATTTTGGCTCACACAGCAGACAGTAAAAATCTTTCCCTGTGAAGAAGAAAAAGTTCAAAAACACTTTTTTTTGTTTTTTTTTTGTCCCCAGAGAAGTTTGCAAAGTGACAAGTTGTACAGCCCAAGAAATCCCAATGACCCGTTGCTTCCAGTGAGAGGAAGACTACAGGTTTTCCTTCCACATTGGGAGAAGGTAACGTTGAGCCTGTATATTCAAACCCTGATTAGCAGGGGTTACGAAATAGTTTTGCAGAGGCTCCCACCAAGAAGGTATTTGGTCACAGATATTCTGAAAAATCTGGTAAAAGCTCTTCCGATGAAGAAACCTGGCTTAGGATCTGATTTTTCAAAGACTGGTGGTTTCGTTCACATCAGGGGAAGAACAGATGAGGTTTTATTCCCGTATATTTTTGGTGGGAAAACAGTCAGTCAGGAAAATTCCATTTCATCCTCAACTTAAAACCTTTGAACAAACGCGTGCAATACAAGAGGTTCCGAATGGACTCAATATTTTCAGTCAGAAACCTGCTGTTTCCAGATTGCTTCATGGCATCAATCGATCTAAGGGATGCCCACCTGCACATCCCAATCAGAAAACCCTCTCAAAGATTTTTGAGGCTGGCCTTGAGGTCAGGACATGAGGTTCAGCACCTGCAATTCAGGGCACTGCCTTTTGGGCTGTCATCTCTGGACATTTTCAGCAAGGTGATGGTGGAAGCCTTGAGGTTCGGAGGTGTTGTGGCAATTTCCTACCTAGACAACCTTCTGTTCTTAGCAATTTCAGAAGAACAGTTGAGGAAGGCCCTTCAGGCAGCCCACAGCCATCAGGAAAGTCTGGGCTAGATCATAAATGCTCAAAAATCCAACCTGACCCTATCCAAGGTTTTGTTTCTGGGGTTTTACATTTGTTTGGTGGCACAGAAAGTAATTTTGCCAGAAGGAAATGCAGAAAATACAGGTGGCTTTGACTCTTTTTCAGGGCAACCACCAGGTGTCTGATTTCAGCTCTTGGCCTGTTAACAGCTTCCATCCCTGCCAGTCCAGTGGGCAAGAATACACTTCAGGCCCCTTCAGCTTTTTGTCTTGAAAGTTTGGAACAAGGACTTGGCCATGCTGGACAAGAAGGTTAGGGTTCCCTTCAGGGTGAAGAGATCCCTCTGGTGGTGGAAGAGACGGGAGGTTCTCTCCAAAGGTTTAACCTAGTCCTTTCCAGTGAAAAGGATCTTCAGCACAGCTGCCAGCTCCTGGGGCTCTGGAGCGCACCTGGGAGGGTCAGCTCACACAGGGTAGTGGCCGAGGCCACAAAGGTCAAACGCTGAAACTGAAGAGAATTAAAGGCAATTGCTTTTGACTCTTTGGCTTTCTCAGGAGCGCTAGGGTTGGCACGTGAGGGTCTGCACGGACAACGCCACACCGGTAGCATATGCACACAGGCAATGCAGCACAAGAAGCAGGAGTCAAGGTTTAGTGGAAGAAATTTTGACAGAATTCAGTTTGGCATCCTTGTCTGCAATCCATCTCAACGGCTTGCTGACCATGGTAGCTGACTTCCTGGCAGACACTAGCTGAAGGAGGGCGAATGGTACCTGAATCATGAAGTTATTTCCTCAGCTTAGTTCAGGAATAGGGTCAGCAACACATAGATTTGTTTGCAAATCTGCAGAATACCAAAGCCAGTCAGTTCTTTTCCTTGAGCAAAGATGGAGCCGTAGGGATAGATACTCTCGCTCAGAGGTGGAGTTTCCAGCTGTGCTACACTTTTCTGCCCTTTCCAACTAATTCTTCAAGCTCTGAAGAAGCTGCACATAGTACCAGTCCTTTTTGTGACTGCCTTCTTCCCGAAAAGGCCATGGTTTGCAGCACTCCTCAGGTTATTTGACCATATTGGATGCTTCCATGCAGGAAGGACCTGCTGCTACAGGGTCCTCTGTTATCCAAAAGTGGAGAATCTATGCCTTGCAGTGTGGTTTCTGAAAAGCAACTGCTAGAAAAAAAAAAGGCTTCTCAAAACGCTCAGTAGATCGTCTCCTAGCAAGTCGTAAGGGGGTCATGAGAGCTATTTACGGGAAGGTTTGGAAAGTATATACAGTTGTGTCCAAAATTATTCAACCCCCAATGCTGTAAAGGGGTTTAGGGACTATAGTGTACATTTGGAATTGTATTCAGAATCAAATCCTACAAGGACGTTGTAACTACCCAAATGCAACTAAAATGACATCAATTGTTTATGTAATACAGTAGTAAATGGTTCTTATGTGGTTTCTTCATTGCCACAATTATTCAACCCCTTAAAGACTACCACTCTGAAGAACAGAGGTTCATACAGGTGCTTTCCATCAGGTATTGAAAACACCTGTGGATGTCACCGAGCAGCAATCAAGCATAATAAGCACCAATTAGGCAGCTTTAAAATGACTGTGATACTCAGCTCCTTCTAGACATTTACTGGTGTGGTTACAAACATGGTGAAGGCAAGAGAATGGTCCAGGAAGACAAGAGAAGAGGTGATTTCTCTTCACAGGAAGGGCAATGGCTATAAGAAGATTGCAAAGATGTTAAACATACCAAGAGACACCTTAGGAAGCATCATTCGCAAATTCAAGGCAAAGGGCACTGTTGAAACGCTACCTGGTCGTGGCAGAAAGAAGATGCTGACTTCGACTGCTGTGCGCTACCTGAAGCGTAGAGTGGAGAGAAGTCCCCGTGTGACTGCTGAGGAACTGAGAAAAGATTTGTCAGATGTGGGTACAGAAGTTTCAGCCCAGACAATAAGACGCACACTGCGTAATGAAGGCCTCCGTGCCAGAACTCCCAGGCGTACCCCCTTGCTGTCTCCAAAGAATAAGAAGAGTCGACTGCAGTATGCCAAAAGCCATGTGGACAAACCACAAAAGTTGTGGGATAGTGTTCTGTGGACTGATGAAACAAAATTAGAACTGTTTGGGCCCATGGATCAACGCTATGTTTGGAGGAGGAAGAACAAGGCCTATGATGAAAAGAACACCTTGCCTACTGTGAAGCATGGTGGAGGGTCAATCATGCTTTGGGGCTGTTTTGCTTCTGCAGGTACAGGGAAGCTTCAGCGTGTGCAAGGTACCATGAATTCTCTTCAGTACCAGGAGATATTGGATGGAAACGTGATGCAGTCCGTCACACACCTGAGGCTTGGGAGACGTTGGACCTTTCAACAGGACAATGATCCCAAGCATACCTCCAAGTCCACTAGAGCATGGTTGCAGAGGAAAGGCTGGAACATTTTGGAGTGGCCATCGCAGTCACCAGACTTAAATCCGATTGAGAACCTCTGGTGGGACTTAAAGAAAGCAGTTGCAGTGCGCAAGCCTAAGAATGTGACTGAACTGGAGGCCTTTGCCCATGAAGAATGGGCGAAGATACCCGTAGATCGCTGCAAGACACTTGTGTCAAGCTATGCTTCACGTTTAAAAGCTGTTATAACTGTAAAAGGATGCTGTACTAAGTACTAAGATTGAATGTCACTTGGGGGTTGAATAAAACTGATAATGCTGTGAGCACAGAAAAGACATTTGTGGTTATTTCATTATAACTGTTATGTTATATTTGTCTGACCTACAAGTGCCTCTTTAATGTAAATGTAAGCAAGATGACTGAATGATCAAAAGCAATGTCAAACTGGCCAAAACACTCAATTTCAGTGGGGGTTGAATAATTTTGGACACAACTGTAACTCTTGGTGCCTAGCCAATTCAAGGTCCTAGGCAGTTCTCACCTCAGTCCTGGAGTTTCTTCAACAGGGAGCTGCAAGAAGTTGGCCATTGGCACGCTTAAAGTCCTGGTTGCAGCTTTAGTGGTCATTCTGGAGCACTCGATCTCATTAGTCATCAGATTCTTAAAGGCTTTATCCCGATCCAGACCTGTTTTAAAGCTAAATCCTTTTCTAAATGGCAGGGGTGCGGAAATTTTTTAAAACACTACTTGTCCAGGGACTAAATCTGTGTCCCAATCTACTTGTCCCTCATGACAATCTACTTGTGTTTTTTTTTTTTTTTTTTTTTTCTAGCAAAGCCGTATTTTAAATCAAAGGTGTTATTAGGAATGTTTTAAAAACAAAAGGGGCTTTATGGCGACTTAAACATTTTTAACATTGCGCTGTTTATCCCCTCCTCCCCGCCTGTGTCCAGCATCGCACTCTGGGACTAGCACGGAGACCTTGCAGTTTAATGAGCACTGATTGGGTGCTCGTTAGGAAAGGAGTGTCAGGCTTATCCTTTTATACCTTACTCTGCCAGAGCTTTTTTTTTTTTTTTTTTTTTTAAACCAGATTAAAAAAATTGTTGGCCTGAAGATTACACAGAACCCCCAAACATGAGATATTTTCTGAAATCCGAGACCCTAGAGAATAAAATAGTGGTTTTTCCAATTTTTTATGTCTCATGATATTACCTCAAAATTTCAGTAAAAAATGCAAGTTTGTTAATTTTAGGGCACAAAAAAAGCAATAAATTACCCTATTTTTTTGTAAAATATAAAAGATGAGGTTGCAGCGAATAAATATCCAACATGTCAAACCTTAAATTTGCGTGCACTTGTGAAATGGCGACGAACTTCAATACCCTATATTTTCTATAGGTGATGCTTTTATAGCCCCTTTATAGGTCATCAGTATAGTGTTATGGAGGAGGTGTGGTGCTAGAATTATTGCTCTCATTCTGGCGTGCACGGCGGTATCTAACTTGTATCGCAGTAGACTTTTTCATCCGTAGGCGCCCCAGAGTGTGCTTTTTAAGTTTGTACGTCTGTTTATGTGGGGGCTCAATTTTTCCCTTTCCCATTTTTTCAGGAGAGCACCTCGAGAGACCTTGGCTTCTCCCCACCTGAGAAAACCCCTCCACCCAAAATAAAGAGACGGCCTCACCCCTGCGACCTCAGTTATGGTGTTTTCTCCGGCGGGGAGACACAGATTGTGGAAGCCTCTCCAGGGGTGGTCAGAGGACTACATGGTGCCTGGAGGACGGGGAGGTGGAGGGGGTGTCGGGCAGACTGGGTGCGGCCTGGTCAGGGCCCCCACTTTCCAGTAGGGCGGACTGACCCCTCAGGAGGCAAGCAGGGGAGATCCCTTGCCTGCATCCTTCCTCCGTCCCGGCCCCCACCAAGGGAAGTATCCTGCACTCCTGTGTCCAGGGGGACGGGGAGGAGTGCCGCCATCCTACTCAATAGAGCCCATGACTGGGGACGTCCTTTTCGGAGGAAGGAGCTGGACTTCTCCCAGGATGCGGCTTCTAGCCGTGTCCTAGGCAGCATGGGCTGGAGGTTTTGGCGGTGTGGAGCAGCTGCATCCTGCAGAGGCAAGCGACACAGCGCTCGGGCGGACTACCTCCTGGAACATGTCTGGAGCGGAGGCACCGGGACCAGGCGACACCAGCCAGCTACAGAGGAGCCTTGCGTCCCCTACCTGTGGGCCCCTAGCTCCATGGGGTGTTCCCAGCCCTCTGGGTGGGCAGAGGTTCCAAGGCAAGGGGGGGGAGAGAGGGCCCAGGTGTTAGTCTCCCATGCCCTGTCAGGACAAAAGGGAGAGGGGGGGGAAGAGAAACCAGGTGTTAGTCCCCAACTCCCTGCCAGGAAAGGGGGGGGGGGGGAGAGAGAAACCAGGTGTTAGTTCCCCACTCCCTGCTGGAGGAGGGGCGGAGGGTCCCGATTCTCTTTAACTTATATGTAAAGGCCCGAGAGAAGCCCAAGCCACACCATGGGGCTAAAAACAAGTGCCCCTCATGCAAGGTGACCCTCAAGGACTCCTGGACAGAGTCCTGTACTGAAGGCCTGATTAGGGAGGAAGTTCCTTTTTTCAGGGAGATCTGGTTAAGTCTGTTAGGGAGCTGACGACTACCTTTTTGGATTCCTTTAAGTCTCTTGTCGAGAACCTAGCTTTGCCCCAGGCACGGACTGTACTACAGCAGATTGAGGTTGCCCCTTCTACCAGTAGGGAGGTGGGGGTCCAAGAGGCAAGTCGGTGGAGAACCTGTCTCCGGGCTCGGGTTCTGAGACAGGTTCAGGGATGGGCCCCTTGCGCGAGTCTAGAGGCCTCTCTAGATACAAGTTGTACCTGGAATAGGTTGACGACTTACTAGGAGCCATTTATTCTGCCTTGGACATTAAGGAAGATAGCCCCTTACGTTGCTTGATCAAATGTATCAGGGAATGGATGAACAAAAACAGTTTTTCCCATCCACAAGGTATTGGTGGAAACTATTTAAGAAAGAATGACAGGACCCAGAATGAAAACCATTCTTTGCCAAATCCCTCAAACGCAGGTTCCTGTTTGACGAGGACTCTTCCGCATTGTAGAAGAGCCCCAAGCTGGATGCGGTCTTTTCTCAGGTAGCCAGGAGGTTGTACCTTGCCTTTGAGGACATGGGAATCTTGCCTGACACCATGAACAGAAGGGCGGATTCCCTTCTTAAAAAGTCCTTGGACTCCCCGCTATCCAACTTAAAGCCCGCCTTGCCCATTACAGTGGTAGCCTGGAACATGGATTATTGGCTTACGCAACTACAGGCTGATACAGTGGCGGGATCCCAGAAGGAAAACATTTGTCTCCTTCCAAACTTTACTACAGGTAGTGGGAAATATCGCGGATGCTTCAGCAGAGTCAGTAAGAATGTGTATATATACTGTAAGAATTGGACACCTATGTGAGTCCCATTGATGAGGGAAAAAGGCAAACTGAAGAGGTTACAATTTACAAAAGAACACATTTACTGACCTAAAGATAAATAGTGCAACATTTTGTGGACTGATGAAAGCAAGATTCTTTTTGGGTCTAGGGGCTGCAGACAGTTTGTCAGATGACCCCAAACACTGAATTCAAACCACAGTATACTGTGAAGACTGAAGCATGGTGACGCAAGCATCAGGATATGGGGATGTTTCTCATACTGTGGTGTTGGGCCTATTTATCGCATACCGGGGTTCATGGATCAGTTTGAGTACATCAAAATGCTTGAAAAGGCCATGTTGCTTTATGCCAAAGAGGAATTGCCCTTGATATGGGTGTTTCAACAAGACAATGACCCCCCCCCCCCCCAAACTCAACTGTAAGAAGCAGCATCTTCGTTCCAGACCAACAAGCTTAATGTTATTGAGCGGCCAGCCAATCCCTGGGCTTTAATCCAATAGAAAACTTGTGTGGTGACATAAAAAAATGCTATTTCTGAGGTAAAACCATGAAATGCAGGAATTGTGGAATGTAGTGCAATTGTCCTGGGCTGGAATACCTGTTCACAGGTGCCAGAAGTTGGTCAACTCCATGTAACACAGATATGAAGCCTGTCTCAAACAGTGGTTATACAACTAAATATTCAGTGATTCACAGAAACGCTAAATCTTCAAGCAATTTTCACTTTATTCATTGAATTTTTGAGTTTATATAGAAAATGCAGACTATTTTTTTACAGTTTTTAATATTCCTTTTTTTCACTTTCTGTAAAGTAATAGATCTGAAACCTCTTTCTTCATGTTTTGATTTGGTACGCACATGCGTTTGCGTGTATGTAAATAAAAAGCGATTATAAGGATTTTGAGCTTTACTTAAACACACTTCTAATATGTTTAACACAACTGTAATTGGTTGAGCTGTTAACCTAAAACAAGTATGCAGGTTAGCAAAGAAAAATCAAAACACCATATCTGCACTTTTGTCAGGTCATTAGCAATAGGGTTGGAATGACTCCTATATTTGTTTTTGCTTGGCAGGTACAGTGTCCATGTAACTAACAATGTATCTTGCTTCTGTCCTAGGTTTCAAGTACATCTTTACAATGAAGAGAGCCTAATAGGCTGTGTCCTTCCCTATTATGAAACCAAAGCGTTTGTCCGAGTAATTCAGCTCTTAAGGATCTCAAACCCAACTCATAAATGGCACTGGTTGCACGCAATTCAGGTAATTTTTGATCTTTTAAAAGAAAAGAGAAAAAAAAAAGAGGTGGGGGGAGCTAAACTCCCTGCAGACTGGTGTGCTAAAACATTGTGGCCAGAGATGAACAGTAGATACGTATGAGATTTTTAATAAGGAGTGAAAGAAGGGCCTACACTAGCTATATTGGTATTCTTCGCTATCTTAGACTTTAGGAGTAAAGCTAAAT
Organism: Staurois parvus; assembly: GCF_062004578.1. Classification (NCBI taxonomy): domain Eukaryota; kingdom Metazoa; phylum Chordata; class Amphibia; order Anura; family Ranidae; genus Staurois; species Staurois parvus. Next base: position 1,399,385 of record NW_028318297.1, read on the forward strand.
TTTTGACCACAAAATCCTAATTAACGAGAATTCAACTACAGGTGAGTCTAATCATTAAACAGGTGTCTAGCAGACTATTATAAAAGGGCGTTCTTTAACAAAGGAAACCCCTTCCCGTTGCTGTCAGTAAGGACACCACCTGGAAGAGAAAAGTCACCAGGCCTGAGAGAAAATAATTCTTTACACAAGAAAGGTGAAGGCTACAAGATCAGCTAAGCTTTACAATACAAAGCAGTCAGAATACTGTAGCAAAAGTGATAAAAAAAAAAAAATTAAAGATGGAACTTCAACCATCTCAGAGATATCCAGGCTGTCCATGGAAGTTAACACCTAGTCAGCAGCATCTTTTGAGAAGAGTCGAAGAAAATTGCTATGCAAGTTCACTTCAGTTAGCTAAAGAAGTAGAAAGCCAAACTGGGTTGATTTCCCATGACACAAAACGGCGTACACTGCAGAGGAAAGGCATGCATGGGTGTCGTCCATCCATGGCGGAAGCCTCTCTTAAAGCCGATGCATAAAGTCCTCCTGGAATTTGCCAGGTAGTAGTGAGACCAAGATAAAGTGTTTTTAGAACTGATGGCTCCAAAACTGTTCAGCATTGCAAAGGTGAGGAGTATAAAGAAAAATGTATGGTGCCTACAGTGAAAAATAGTGGTGGCAATGTCCTTTTGTGGGGCTGCATGAGTGCTGCTGGTGTTGGGGAGCTGCACTTCATTGATGGTATCAATTCACAGATGTACTGCTCTGTATATAAAGAGAAGCCTTTGTCATGTACTTTTTCCAACATGACAATCTAAAACAATTTTGAGTAAAACAAGATTTTTTTAATGTTATACTAACTGCTTCCTGACCACCCTATAGCAAAAGTACTGCAACAGGGCTGCGCCAAATACATATACTCGATTTTGTATTCCGGCTAGGGGGCGCACGTGCCGCTATTAGCAGCTTCATCTGTCTATCACCTCGTCCTGGCCAGAGATTCCATGCTCGCACCTGGTGCTTGCCGAGAAACAGTGACAGAGGTCTGAATGTAAACAATACAGATCTTGAGTTCAGGTGTTATACAGAAACACGGTACTTCTCGTATATATATGATACTTACTAAACTGTACAGACCTATTTCTCCAGAGTTTGGAATACAATTGAATGAACAGCAAAAAAGGAAAGTCTTTAAATTGGCACAAGGTGCAGTTGATATGTAGTGGAAATGAACTATAAATGTCTGGCAAGATGCTTATGTGCCACACTAGGTGTGATATACCAACAATCAGAGAATTCACTTTTATTTTGGAGGAGGTGTGGGATAAAGGGAACTATGGCATACATATGGTGGGAATGCCCCAAGATGCAGTAGTTTTGCAGGAAATAGTACAACAAATGCAGGAGATCTTGAAAGTATTTTAAAAGACCTGTGGGTTTGTTCCATAATACTAAGTTTACAGTGAAACAATATAAGAATATGATTTATATTCCATCTAATAAATACGGCAAAAGGATTGATCTGTAAATTTTGGCAGGCTCAGGAGATCCCTAAGGTAAAAGATTGGATACATAGGGTAGAGCATAATTATAGAATGGAGGAATTGCATCATAGGGGAGAAGACAAAATGGGAAAATTTGTAAAAACAAGGGAAAGATGGTGTGATTTTAAAATCTCAGAGATGCAGAATTGATAGGAGTTTAAAGTAGAGGGAAAGACAAATCGTGATTTGCCAGAAGAGTCCCACGGGGAAGATTGAGAGATAAAGTACTTTACCCATTGATGGGTAGATCAACAATAGAGCATTTAAAAATTGGAGAAAGTACTTGGGATAAGGAGACCGCAAGGAGTGCCAACAGACTTGCTCAGATATGTGATTGTCCGATTCCATCACTGAGGACAGAGAAAAATTATGGAAAAAAGATCCCTGAAATTAAAATATGGAGAGGTAAAGCAACAAAATCTTTGCTGACATTGCATCTGAGACGCTAGCTAGAAGATCCCTGAAACCGTTGAAGCAGATGAGGGAGAAAAAAATTAGATATACAGTATCTCACAGAAGTGAGTACATCCCTCACATTTTTGTAAATGTTTTGTTATCTTTTCATGTGACAACACTGAAAAAAAACACCTTGCTACAATGTAAAATAGTGAATGTACTGCTTGTGTAATAGTGTAAATTTGCTGTCCCCTCCAAAATAACTCAATACACACCCATTAATGTCTAAACCGCTAGCAACAAAAGTGAGTACACGCCTAAGTGAAAATGTCCAAATTGGGCCCAATTAGCAGTTTCCCCTCCCCAGTGTCATGTGACTTTAGTGTTACAAGGTCTCAGGTGTGAATGGGGAGCAGGTGTGTTAAATTTGTTATCGCTTTCACGCTCTCACATTGGTCACTGGACATCAACATGGCACCTCATGGCAAAAGGCTCTGAGGATCTGAAAATAAGAATTGTGGCTCTACATAAATCTGGCCTAGGCTATAAGAAGATTGTCAAGACCCTGAAACTGAGCTGCAGCACAGTGACCACGGTGGTAGTGGTACACTCACTACTTTACATTGTAGCACATTGTACAAGTGCCACTTCTTCAGTGTTGTCACATGAAAAGATATAATAAAATATTTACAAAAATGTGAGGAGTGTACTCACTTCTGTGAAATACTGTAACTGGGGGTTCCCAGCCTGCCTGATTGGGTGGAAAGACGGGAAATCGGCAAGCTTGAGATTCCCTGAAGAATTGAATGACTCTTATAGCAAATTAAATGTGCAGGAAATGGACATTTTGGGGTGGTTAGGGGGGTCTACTGAGCGTTCAGGGCCAGGAAAAGAAATGTGGCAGACTGTAAATAAAAGAAGCTAGTGAGGGGGGGGGGGAGGAGTTTTTTTTTTTTTTTTTTTTTTCCAGCCCCCCCCCTCCCCTTGACTGTTTTTTGTGTTTGCATTTTTTGTTGTGTTTTTTTTTTTTCTTTCACCCCCCTCCTCCCCCCAGCTCTCTTCTCCCACGCCAGGGTTGCAGGTCCATATATAGAGGAATCGGGGGGTTTAGAAGGGCAGTAGGAATTGGGGAGATAAGGTGAGGGCAGGCCGCTTGGATTCTGACTGCGCTGCCAAACTGTAAATCCCTTGTTTAGTTCCACCCCAATATAGGAGTCGCCAGTGGGAAGGTCGCATGACAGATTCACGGGCAAAACTTAGGCCCACGTGTTTGGGCGAGGGGGGGTAGGGGGATCTTGTAGTTGAACGGAGAACATCCATATCCTAAACTGTATCCGTTTTTCTCCTGAAGAAAAGCTAGTAGGTCAACATAACTATAAATATAAATAAGTTTAAGTTTTCCCTACAATGTGAAAGGGCTGAACTCTCTGATAAAGATATAAGATACTCAGGGAAATCCATCAGCACCCTATAGAAGTAGTATTTCTTCAAGAAACACATTTAACCTGAGATACAAATGTCAAAGTATTATCCAGTGTGATGTTATGCTGTCTCGCCAGTTAGAGGCCAAAGGAATATCAATTGGGCTCTCGAAAAATTAAATTTTTTCCCTGGAACGTAGACCGGAAGATCCAGAGGGTTGGTTTCTTTTTCTTGGGGGAAAGTTAGATGGATTGGAATATACCCTAGCTAATATATACTGCCCAAATAAGAACTTAGTGATATTCTTAGAGGGGATGTTGAGGAAACTCTCTGAATTGTAAAAGAGAAGTCTGGTCGTGGCTGGAGATTTTAATCTGTGTTTGGACCCTCAGCTGGATGCGTCATGTACACAGAACGGTGTAGGAAGTTGAAATATATATTTATTTAATAGGTTATTATATAAATATCAACTGGCGGATACGTGGAGAGTGAAACATCCAAAAGAGATTATACCTTCTCTTGTGCATGGTTCATATTCAAGACTAGATTATATACTGATAGAGCATAGAAAGTTGGGCCCTGATTTACTATTGTGCCTGGGCGCATTTTCCGTGGGCGAACGTCTAATTTTTATGAGCGACCGTCTACTTTTACCCCAGAATGAGATTTACTATTGAGCAGCGTCCATAAGTAGACGCCCAATCGAATTTACTAACGAGACACACACCCGGATTCAGACTCACAAAGCAGACTTGCTAAGAGGCACGTCTAACACCATGAAAAATCACTGCAGAGACATGTTCACTTTGAAATTTGCTTTGCCAAATATCAGGACTTCACTTTAAACAATATCTGCCATTTCAAAAAAAATTAATGTGTTAAAAATAGTTTTTTTAAAGAAAATCAACACAGTAAAAAACTAGACGCCCGTGCAGTCTTTGGTCGATATAACTGAGCATGTGCAGAACACATTTTAGACGTCCTCTGTGGGCGCTTGCTTTTTAGCCACTGCTCAATAGTAAATCTCAGTGTGGATTCCTCTGACAGCCGGCACTCGGTCGCGTCTACTGTGTTTAACAAACAGCACTAAGCATATCTTTATATATTCTAATTTAATTTCCTTAGTTCTAGTGATTCTATTTTTGTTTCTTATCCTTTATAATTATTTCTGTAATGATTTTACTTATTTCGAAGGTCTAGATAATATTTATTTTGACAGCTGAATGCAATAAAAAAAAAAAACAGCGTGGGTCCCCCTTCTCATCCATACCAAGCCCTTGAGGTCTGGTATGGATATTAAGGGGGAACTCCACGCCGAAATTTAAAAAAAAAAAAAACAGCGCGGGGACCCCCTCAATATCCATACCAGACCCTTATCCGAGCATGCAGCCCGGCAGGTCAGGAAAGGGGGGGGACGAGCGAGCGCCCCCCCCTCCTGAACCATACCAGGCCACATGCCCTCAACATGGGGGGAGGTGCTTTGGGGCAGGGGGGGCTCCCCCCCAAAGCACCTTGTCCCCATGTCGATGAGGACAAGGGCCTCTTTCCCACCACCCTGATCCCGCCCCCCCCCCCCCCTACGTGAATGAGTCTGCGGTACATGGTCCCGCGACTCATCCACGAAAAAACAGTGTGGTGTAAAAAAACCACAGTACAGGGTCTTTGACAAGTCCTTTATTAAAACAATGTCCCCCGAAGTAGATCCAACGTCAATTACGGCGGCGGCGACCCGAAAAAAGAAAAGTTCCGCTCCCGTCCGGAGGCTTCCAGCCTAGCTGACAGTTCTTAAATAGGTTAGGGGCGGGGCCAGCCTTGGACATCATCCCCGCCCCTTACCTATTTAAGAACTGTCGCCCTGTCTCTCCACTGAGGCTAACTAGCTGAATGCAGGAGACAGTCTGACAGTTCTTATAGGTAATGGGGCGGGGCCAACCGGGGACATCATCCCAGTGACCCCGACCCATGTCACATGCTTGCTGTTCCTGGCTGGCCCTGCCCCTTACCTATATAAGAACGGTCAGACTGTCTCCTGCATTCAGCTAGTTAGCCTCAGTGGAGAGACAGGGTGACAGTTCTTAAATAGGTAAGGGGCGGGGATGATGTCCCCGGCTGGCCCCGCCCCTAACCTATTTAAGAACTGTCAGCTAGCCTTTTTTTCACAAGGCTGGAAGCCTCTGACGGAAGTGGAACTTTTTTTTTTTTCTTTTTTTGGGTCACCGCCGTGATTGACGTTGGATCTACTTCGGGGGACGTTGTTTTAATAAAGGACTTGTCAAAGACCCTGTACTGTGGTTTTTGTTTTTTTTTGTTTTTTTTTTTTTTACACCACACTTTTTTTTTTTGTGAATGAGTCGCGGGACCATGTACCGCAGACTCATTCATGTAGGGGGGGGGGGCGGGATCTGGGGGCCCCCTTGTTAAAGGGGGCTTCCAGATTCTGATAAGCCCCCCACCCGCAGACCCCCACAACTACCGGCCAGGGTTGTGGGGAAGAGGCCCTTGTCCTCATCGACATGGGGACAAGGTGCTTTGGAGGCCCTCAACATGGGGGGGGCCCTCCCCCCATGTTGAGGGCATGTGGCCTGGTATGGTTCAGGGGGGGGCTTGCTCGCCCCCCCCCCTTTCCTGACCTGCCGGGCTGCATGCTCGGATAAGGGTCTGGTATGGATATTAAGGGGGTCCCCACGCTTGCTTTTTTTTTTTTTTTTTTAAATTTCAGCGTGGAGTTCCCCCTTAATATTCATACCAGACCTGAAGGGCTTGGTATGGATGGGAGGGGGGACCCACACTGTTTTTTTAATTTATTTAATTCACAGAAATAAATGTAAAATTCAGCTGTCAGTGGGAAACCCCGATGACAGCTGAAACATTGCTTCTGTCCCTGCAGAGAGCTCCGCTATTATATTTGACATTAAAAAGTATAGAGACTGCAACATTGTATCTATTTGTATCCATTTCGGATGTAGATGTTTTTATTCGGATACATATAGATAGAATGTTGCAACCTTATATACTTTTTAATGTCAAATATAATAGCGCAGGTCTCTGCAGGGACAGAAGTAATTACTTCGCTATTATATTTGCCGGCCATAGACGGGGCGAAAATGGGACAATTTTTTTTACCATTTGTGGTAACGTCGGCCCATTGAACAACCGATTTTTTTTTTTTTTTCATTTTTTTTTTTCCCCAGACGACTTTAGACCCATCTAAAGCACGCCATAGATGGGTCTAAAATCGGCCAATTTTTCTGCTGAAAAACGAACGATTTTCGGGCTGTTACTGGGTTAATTGGTCAGCCGTTTTTTGGGATTTTGGCACATATTTTTTTTTATCAGCAACTTTGTAAAAAAAAATTTCCAACTTTGCTGATAAACAAAATATGCTAAAATCCCGAAAAATCGTCCCCCCCCCCCTCCCCCCCTTTCCTGACCTGCCGGGCTGCATGCTCAGATAAGAGTCTGGTATGGATTTTGGGGGGATCCCCAAGCTGTTTTTTATTTAATTTCAGCGTGGAGTTACCCCTTAATATCCATACCAGACCCGAAGGGCTTGGTGTGGATGGGAGGGGGGACCCCATGCCGTTTTTTATTTATTATGGTGCTGGTTTTTAAATGTAATTCTCCCTTTTTTTTTTTTTTTTTTTCTTTTCTTCACTATAGCTCAGAAATTCACCTGTCACTTCCCCCAGCTACTAAAAGAGAAAGTTTTCTTGGAATTTATATCCCTAAAGGAAACAATGTTTACTTTGAGTTTATTAAGATACAAAGTTTTCTGTAACTTCGGGGAAAGTGACTTCTAAGCTTGTGAACTATAGTGAAGAAAAAAAAAAAGGCTGGCATTTGCATTTGAAAATCGGCGCCGGCATATACTTTGTATTGCGAAAAAAATTAACAATTGTGTAAACCGAGGCATTATTTTCAATGGATTTTCATTCGTAAACCAAAAATTACGTTAACCGAGGCGTTGGTAAACCGAGGTACGCCTGTATTAGTATTGCAATCCTTTGTATTGGGATACATAGAACCAACATACATCCAACATACATCTGAATTGGCAACATAGCACAACATTTGTGTCGCATTTGAGATATCTGGCTAGTTACACTGACCTTGCCCAGGGACCTAGGATTGATTCACACCACAGAAATACAGGCAGGTTTAGTGTTCAACAGCTCCGTGGATTAGTGGTTAGCACTACTGTCTCACAACGCTAGGGTTGTTGGTTTGAATCCCAACCACAGCAATGAATTTGCATGATCTCTGTGTGACTACCCTAACATACATGTGCTGGTGGCAGCATCTTTGCTTTCTGTTTAAATGATCCCTAGAATGTGAATTAGAATGAGGCCTTGTCTGTTCAAACACCTTTAAAGTAGCACCTTATGTGAATGTCAAACCATGGGACGAGATAAGGACCTGGACTAATGATTGATTGGATAATGCTGGTTTGCACTCCACATCCTTTGGGAAAGTTTGTCAAACCATGAGAAGAGTGAGCGAAAGATGGATTAAAAAAATAAAATAAAATAATGGCATGGAGTCCCCCCCCCCAAATCCATAACAGACCCTTATCTGAGCATGCAGATACCGCATGCCTTCAAAGATTTATTTCCTTTGTTGAATTGCCTGCTTGGTTCACACTAGATGTGATTTAAAATTGTGCTTTTTGTTGGCAATTTCACCGTGTTTTCTGTAGATTTACCAATGAGCTATTGCGTTTTTCAATTGTGTTTTGCATTGCGATTTCTGTTGTAGTCTATATGTGAAATCGCTACAAAATGCTGAAAAAGAAGAGAACTACTTTTGAAATTGTGCTGCAGCAAATCGCTTACATTAAGACACTCACATCCACATTCATTAGATCGGATATCAGGTACAATTTCAATTCCCAAATCTGAAATCGTGCACCCTGGATGCGACTTGGCATTCGATTTGCATGGCACGCGACTTGCAAATTGTATGCCAAATCGCACCCTATTGTCTGCTATTAGAGCAGTCACATGGGTGCGTTTCCGACACTGATTTCTAAAGTATTACATGTACTACTTTTGTGATGATTTGCATAGATATCTGTGTCGGATGTCTTGCAAATCGTAAGGAAATCAGCATCTTCACTGTACGTCGCACAATGTGACTGTGGAGTGTTTTTCCGATTTATGGGAAATGCCGCATACTAGCAAAAGTGAATTGACATTTTCAGTATTGCATGCGAGATGTGGTCATGTGACTGCCTTAACTCCTGCGATAATCTGGAGTCAATTGTGCCCATAGGGCCAAGAAATATTGCCAATAGGGTTCCCTTTCACATCCCTGTTCAATGTTCTGTTGTATGCTGCACAGGTACAGTTCACTGTGGCTTTCTTTCTGACTTTGATTTGTGGGGCCTGTATACCAAGGGTTAACGCAGGTGGGAAGAGGATTCATCAGGTGCAAACACTTTCTCTGACCAAATGAATGACAGTGGTGGGTGTGGCCTACCTTATATATAGAGATGCAGTTGGGGCTGATTTTTGCCTGGTATAGGCACATTATTTCTGTAAGTCCTTGTCTGTGGTGGTTTGGGGAGGAAGAGATATATTGTGGTGAATTGCTCCAGGCCACACTCACGCTGTGTTTTGATGTGGGCTGTAAATGTTTTGCATGTTCTTCCTTCTAAGGTGTGTTTTTGTTTTGTTGTACAATGATTGTGTTTATTACCTTTGCATTGTAATCCTAACACATGTCCATTGCTCTGCTCTTCCAAGTTTGCTTTATTTAGAATGAAATGCAGTTTTCAGACAAACATGGTGAGAAATGTATGTGTGGGGGATTTGGGGATGGGGGAGGTGTTTATATTTTGGCATGTATGTATTTTTATATTGATATTTCGATCTGCAGCTTCTGTGAATAAGCCCAAGTGATTCATATTAACCATTTGTTTCCTGCTGTAACCTGTGAAAGCATAGTTCATTATAAGTATAATCTTTTAGATTGTAAGCTCTTATGAGCAGGACTGTTCTATTTTAGCAACATCAATCCTGCTTTTTTTTTTTTTTTCCACACCAAGATATTGAATGTAGCTTTTTGTTGCTGTCCAAATAAATGTGGAATGTGTATTTGATCAATAAACATTTGTACTATGTATTTTTTGGGGGGGTTATTTCATGTTCTAGTTGTATGTTGCACAGTGGCTAAATGGTTAGCACTTCCACCTGGCAGTACTTGGGTCGTTGGTTCGAATCCCAGCCATGGCACCTCCTGCCTGGAGGTTGCATGTTCTCCCTGTGCCTGTTTCCTCCGGTTATTCCGGTTTCCTCCCACTCTCTAAAGACATGCTGGTAGGTTAATTGGATCCTGTCAAAATTGTCCCTAGTATATGTATGAATGTAAGTTAGGGCTCTTAGTACGCCCCTTGACGGTTAGGGACTGATGTGAATTTACCATATCTATATGTAAAGCGCTGCGTAAATTGACAGCGCTATATAAGTATCTGAAATGTACTAGCAGCCCTAACACTTATTTTTGCTAGCTATATAATATGCCCAAATCTTCCTTGTTAGAGCACACATGTGCAAGTATGTCCAAAATAACAAACCAAAAGCCCCCTATTGCACGACAGGACCATGTTGGGTACCAATGAATAGGTCATGTTCAATGTGCAGCTAGCTATTCTTTTTCTACAATCCTCTTAAATTGGGCCCCCAATTTATGTTGACTTTGGGCCTTTACTGGCAAATATATATTCATCAATGTCATATATACACACACAGTATAGCTGCAAGCATACATTCACCAATGCCAAATCTACAACAGAACTGCAAACATATATTTGCGAATGTCATATACACAATGGAGCCGCATGTAAAATTGCTATGGTGCGCACAAAAACGCCAAGACGGCTGTTGGAGGAGGCGCTAGAGCAGCTGTCATACCGGAAATACGTCATGACGTTTGCGGGAGGACATTGCACACACCCGGAAGTGTGAGTGGATGGGAGTGTAGTTAGGAGAATTTAGTGGTAATTTGCAAGTCCTATTTTTTTAGTTTTATGTTTTGTTCTTTTGTGGAATTCCAGACCACATCTGGACATGTCGAGATCGCTGTTCTCCACCGAGGAGCTGATCCTCATTTGCTGGGGAAACATTACTAATAATTATTGTATTTTCAGTTGAAAACATGTCCAATTCCTAGATCCATTGAGGTACATAGCAGAGGTTCAAGGTTCTTCCTAACTATACAGGTGGCACAGACACAAGCATACAGCCAGGGCCACTGTTAGATATCATGGGGCCCCGTACAGCATACCTGACATCCCCCCACCCCAGAAAAAATATCCAAATATATTTATGGTAAAAATACACTAAAAACATTATTAATGGACATAATCCCAACCATATTCCTGTGAAATCTAAATGATAAAACTGTACTGTTCATAAAGCTGTGTGTGTAATTGAGGTTTTGGGGCTCATGGGTGCTGTGGCCTGTAGAGTGGGAATCGGTGGTTTGTTTTTGTGGCTATCGCTGTTTGCAGGCAACCTATGTTACAGTATGGAATTGCTGCAGGTCATAATTTGACCTGCATATGGGTGCAGGTGTACAGCCCTGAACACAGACAGTGAGCATTCAGGGCCACTTCCCCACGCCTTCACACCTGTCAGATTAAAACCTGTGTTCATACAGCTGCTGTGTCCCCATAGTGTAACAGGTGGCTCTAGTCACATAAACAACCCACTCATTCATGCTGTACAGGCCGGAGGACCTGTGTGAATGGGGCATTTTTTTACTTTTTCCTCAGCTCATTAATTTCAATGGCCTGCCTAATGTGTGGGAACATGCAAAAATACTGCAGGCATATTTTAAAAGTGTGTTGCACCTAACCATGCACATCTGCAAAGGGCATTGCATTTCTTTGCTGTGCTGGAAAATGTGTGTTCTTGCATGCGTTTCTGCACCACCAATGGTGTGAACAAGTCTTAAGGGCCAGTTCACACTATAAAAACAGTCTAGATGTGTTCCTGATGCGTTTTTGCATGCCCTTTTGGCATGCATGTTTTAGTGTGTTCCAGTACATTTTGGATGCGTTTTGGACACGTTGCATTGCATTTTTGTATCCCTTCCAGCTAGTTTTTACTACTTTTTTTATTCAATTTAATTAGGGATATGTGCGTTTTAGTACATTCAAGGACGTTTCAATGTGTTCCAGTACAGTTCTGTGCAGAAACAATGCAGCGTGGTCAACTTTGTTTACAGCATCTGCAATGCAATGAAAATGCAAGCGCTGATGTGAACTATGACATTGACAACCATATAACCTTCTTTCTGTGCGTTTGTGATTCCGAAAAAGCAAATGAAACACATGTAGTGTGAACTGGTCCTAAAGATTATTAGAGGTAAGGGAACGGGGCTGACCAGGGATTGTGAATTCAATCAGACTAGTGGTGATATACAATCTGCAATCGTATAATGTGAGATCTGAGCTGTAGCTGATTAGAAAATGAGATACATTCACTTGATCAGTAAATAGTTAAAAAGAGTGGGGCAGTGATCCTTAGATTTGCATATGGGACAGGTGATGAGGGGTTCAAGTTGTATAAGGAGACAGATTTAAAAGAGAAAAAAGTTACAATGAAATATACACAGCATGAAACTTGCACATTTCCTAATTGGCAGAAGAACAGGACGCAGGTAACATTCATCCATTTTCTAATCATTAGACAAAATCATAATTGATTGATCAATATTCCTGGCACTGAAACAACCCAGAAAATTGATCTCCATTTTTTTAACGTTCATAAATGTCAAGGAGCTTATAATCTAAGGGCAGAAACTCAGTCATGTAACTAGGTCCAATGAACCTAACAGCATGTCTTTTTGAGTGTTGGCAGAAACGCATCCATACAGGGAAAGCATGCAAACTGGGATGTAGTCATGCCTGGGATTAGAACACTTGACCCAAGCGCTGTAAGTTCTGAGCTCTAACCACTAAACCACTGTGGGAGACAGTTTGAGATACAATGTAGAAAAGTTACATTGTTTAAAAATGATAAAGCCAGCGCTGGTCAAATTATATAGACTACTAAAATGGTATTACACAAGATAAATATAACCACGAACAGTAGTGCATAAACTCGTGAAAGGTCATCCACCCCTGTGACAGTGTACTACACTATTAAGCACCTTTCTGGCTCCTGTGGCTGAGCTAATTCCTCCCCAGGACCATTTGGGCATCCACCCTGATGTATGGATGGAGCTGGATGACTAACCCATAGCTGCCAGCATACCGCTGCACCCCCAGATGTGGGATGTGTATAACCCATGCACATTAATACTTTTGTTCTGGTGAGTGTAGACCAGTCCCAAGGGTGGTTTACCTTTCACGAGTTCATGCACTACTGTCCGTCACGGAGAGACCACGCGTGCCATTCATAGGAACTCTCTGAGTTGGTACTCTGACACGAAGGACATTCCATTATTCAGGAATGATTATATGAACTTATTTTAGCACCATTTACCATTTTACATCATTATTGCAATTCTTTACACTTTTTGGTTTTTACATGCGTTCATTATTGATCAAATGCATTTATAGCACTGCACTTGTCTTTAACGTAGAATAGTTACGTGATTAAAGAGAATGAAGATATATAATTATATTGGGATTTGAGATATAAGTGTGAAAATGTTTAACATTTGAAAATAGAATGTATGACATTCATTAGTAAATGCATTAGTTTCCTGATCATTTTGGAGAAACAGAAAAAAAAAAAAAAACAATTCTAATAGGTGCACTATTTGTTACATTCTAAATATTCTCTTTTGCTAACACAAAAACGCCAATGCTATAAAACCCGCGCTTGTCTGCCATCTAGCGAACATATACGGTATTGCACCTAAAAATGTGCTAGACGCGATTCTACATTTACTAATAGCAAAGTAGATGTTCGTCAATGAGATTGCTAGACGCCGCTCAGAAGACTGACAGGTCTTGATTGATTTAATTGAGTCTGCCTGAATGTTCAGTGTCTGCTAGTAGACTCACGTCTTAGTAAATCAGGGCCTTGGAGTCATTGGTTCCAATATATTATAGAAGTCATGTTCATTTCTGATCATGCTCCCGTCTCAATGAGATTACGAGTAGGAGGCCAAGATCAAATCGCTATATGGAGAATAAATGAAATGCTCATACAGAATCCCAAAGTAGAGAAAAGGTTAAGGCGAGAAACAATTTTTTGAGCTCAATAAGACTAATGAAGTCTCAGTGGCCACAGTCTGGGAGACACATAAAGCTTATAATGGGGGAATACTGATTTCAATAGGAACAGAGAAACAGTGCGAGGAAAAAAAAATAAAGATGGTGACGGAAGAGTTGGAACAGCTACATAAAAAAAAAAGAGGAACAGATGTATATCAGAAGAGTTTAAAAGAGCTTATGGAACAAGAGTCGAAGATATTTAATAGGGTCTCAAAGGAAAGCTACCAGTGGGGGAATAGACTTGGGAAAATATTTAATGAGAAGGTTAAAGAGCAAGAAATTCCAAAAATTTCATAGAAAAAGAGATGGGAAAGGAGAAATATTGCATGCTACCTCTGATATTGCTAATAGGTTTCAAAAATATTATAGTGAACTTTATGATGTGAGCGGTGGTGATCAAAAGGAAAGGGAAGAGGAAAAGAATCTAGCAGAAATATTCAAGTGAGGTGGAGTTGCCACAATTAGCGCAAGAAAAACTAGAGACCTTTGAGACCCCTATTACCCTGGAGGAAATTAACTTCGCCTTTAAGAACATGGTGGGAGGTAAAAGCTCAGGGCCAGATGTATACACCGTGAGATACTTTAAAAAAATTTTTGAGATTTTCTTGTCCCTAAAATGTGTAGGTATATGAACGCACTGGGAGAGGAGTTGGAAATGAGGGAGCAGTCACTGCAAGCTCTCATAACGATTATTCTTAGAAGGGAAGGATAGCTCACAGTGTGCCAGTTATAGGCTATATCATTAAACATAGACACGAAACTATATGCGAAGGTGTTGGCAACGAGACTGAAGGACTTAAAGCTGGAATGGGTACATCTAGATTAGGTGGGTTTTATACTGGGAAGAAAAGGTAGGGATAATGGTGTGAAATCTTTGTTTCTTGTACAAAGAGCTAAGAGAGAGAGAGCCGGCAATACTCCTATCGATTGATGCCGAAAAGGCTTTTGATAAGGTTAATTGGGGATTCATGTTTGATACACGAGGCATTAGGAATATGGCCTAAAATGCTAAAATGGATAAAAGGACTGTATAATAGCCCGTCAGCGGTGGTTAAGGTTAATGGATCGCTTTCTCAGTTTTTTTTAGAATGCACAATGGCACTAGGCAAGGATGCCCCCTCTCTCCATTGTTTGTATTGTCTTTGGAACCTGTTCTGGTGAGGGTAAGGAAGTGTGTAAATATAGCGGGAATAAAGATAGGTGAAGTGGAGCATAAGGTAGCCGCATATGCAGATGATAGGTTTTATATTGTTAAACCTAGAATAACGTTGCCTAACCTAATGAGTATTAAAACAGTATGGTGAGCTATCTAACTTGGAAATAAACCCGGTAAAATCTGAAATATTAAATATCAACCTCCCAATGTCAGAAGTTGAGTCTACAAAAACTTTTCATTTATCTGGAGGGAAAAGGAAATTCGTTACCTGGGAGTTAAATTAAGCCCCTCAACAAAAGGTATATATCAGGCAAACTATATCCCCCTAATAAATTAAATTAAGGAAGAGCTAAGGAGACTTTGAAAAGGAGTAGCCTCTTGGATAGGACGTATAAATCTGATAAAGATGGTGATTATGGCAAAAATTCTGTATAAGTTCCACATGCTCCCAGTTAACCTTACAGGGTCTTTTTTCAGGATAATAAAGAAGATGATTACTAAGTTTTTATATGGACAAATAAGAAACCAAGAATCAGTTAAGAGGTCCTGAGCAGAGAAAAATGGATTGGGGTTTGGGCTTACCCAAATAGGAATCCCAAGGTACTCCAATTTTGGGGAGTTGATTGGGTTTCCCACAATTGGAGGGGATCTAACAGAGTTAGGGATTTGTCTCGGAGGGAGACTAAATGAATTAATTTACTCCAGTCCCTAGTACCAGGAGGGCTTAATGTAGAAGTAGATATTAACTGCTTTATCAGCGATGTTTAGAAATATTTTGGGTTATTTTTAATTTTATTAATTTTAGTAATTTGTAATTTAATTTTTAGTTATTTTAATTTAAATTTTTTATTTTATATACCTTTTTTAATATGTATATTTTTTTATAATATATGCATTTAAATGTATGGTGATAGTTAATTTTAGATTTTCGAGACATCATATATATGTGAGGAATTGATAAGGTGCAAAGGTCATAATGATTAATATGTTTATATTTAATTCAGATTTATTTGGTTGTCAAATACAATCTAAGAATTGTTTTTGATGGGCGTTAACCTCATTTATGTATATTTCATTTGGATATGTTATTTAATATTGCGTAATAATTTGTACATGGTTTAATTGTTTTTGTAACTATCCGTATTCTGTGTATTGCCCCTTTAAGTTTATACATGGAGCCTGTGTGTTGCCATTAGTTTACATCACTTCCTGTGAGATGTGAGTTGACTAATTAGGAATTATTAATCACCTGGTGATTCCAATTATTATTCTCAGATAGAAGTGGTAAGCCGCACTGCACAGTCACCCCTATGAGTAAGTCAGGGCGTGATGGTGTGGCAAACTGGAAGTGACGTGGGTCCAGAAGTGCCGTGACGGCCTTCTGTCCGACAGTTCTGGAGGTGGTGAGAGCACCAAGCGGTCCCTGATGATCACTATTACTTGCATTATGGGCTTGTTTTGATTCTATATATTGTAAGTGCAATACTTGTAGCAATAAAGCGATATATCTTGGGTAATACACCATTGGAGCGGTCCAATTTTTCTTGTTCTCTTTTCATGATGTGGTGGAGCATGGAGTAATTATGGAGTGGATACTTGAATAACCCTGTCATTTGCTCATTGAATGAGCCAAATTTGAGGAAACTCCCAGTACTTACCAGCTGAAGCCCTTTTCTGTATTCTATGTACCAAAGGCAGAGGACATTATAACACTGGGGGCGCACTTTGATCACTGTGTGTTTTGCTCACTATAGTGGGTTGATTTGAACACTTGATTTTTTGGTCACTGTAATTTTATTTCATATATTTATATATATTTTTTCACTGGAAGATATTTTGAGGATATATGATAAATAAGTTGGGACAGTAGGTTGGTAATTTTTATTAAGTTTTGGCACTGTGAAGTGTATACGCTACTTTTTCACTAATTCATTATTGTTTGTTGAATGCTGAGGGAAAAAAATGAATTTAATCCATTTTGGATTAAGGCTGTAACATAACAAAATGTAGCAAAAGTTAAGCGCTGTGAATACTTTCTGGATGCACTGTATGGGAGGGCTTGTGTGTTTTTTGTTTTTTTTTTAATTATATAGCAATGTTCTATATGAAGTAAGGGTAAGCAAATATTTCACTACCAAGGCTTTACACCATTTACTTCTATTTTCAACAATCTCAATTCTGAAATTTTTAAGCTAAAGGAGTTTGATCGATGGTCTTCAGTGGGTCTTAAATACCCAGTTATACCAAGGCCAATTATTAGGACTTTCATACTCTGAGAATGGAATATGGATTGCCCAATTCTTTGTTTTTCCAATATTTACAACTTAGACACGCCATTACAGCCGAAGCGAAACTCTCCCCATGGGCTTTAGTCCAACCCACTCTTCAACTGCTAGTGCTCTCTCCGGCTAAGAAGGGTCAGATTTCTTTACTGTGTATGGGGCCTTTAGAACTGATTCACAGATGTGCGGTGCAGATTGAAGCTCAGGTTTCACAGTGAATTGATACAGTAGCTGTTCATTGGTTCATGTCAGGTTTACATAAGGTTCAGGACAGGATTAGTTCAGGATCTCATCCTGTTCACACATAGAAGTCAATAGCTTGTAATCCGCACCTGAACCTGAAGGCACTGCTCAGAAATTGCGCATGACTTTTTAAAGCTGCTTTGAATCTGCATCCCCAGTGCACCAGACATAAGAACAGGCTCCATAGGAAGCGCTGCTTTTTCACGTCATGCGTATTGGATGCGGTTCAAATGGCATCCAATACGCGTATATGTAAACCGGCACTAAAACTATGGGCATCGAAGTCGTCCTTTCTTAAATGTAAAACGCACTGGTCAGATGATCTAGGTCACATTTCTGATGAGTGGTCCACGATCCTTTCCAATGTATTATTGGTATCTACCTTTTTTTAAAAGCTTACACAACTCTTTTATAATTCATTGCACCTACTGTACCCTACAAAAATTGAGTGGCACAGAAGGGACACTCCATTGTGCCCACGCTGTCCAGTGGAAAATGGAACCTTGTTACATATGGAAATGCCCTAAATTAGTGCAATATTGCGTCTCTTTACTGTCATTGATTAATATTTTCTCTCTCACTCTTCCGTTAGACCCTTAACTATGCTTATTAGGCTAATTCGATAAGGAGCATTTTGAACCCCTTGCATACACTGCTATACTCTGCCTCTTTATGGCTAGGAAACTCATTGCACAAAAATGGCCTTCTCCAACAACCCCTTCACAAGATAACTGGGTTAAGACAGTGAATGATACAGTATCACGAGAAAAACTAGTCCATCACAGAGATAGTGCCTTATGAAACTGTGGGAGGCCTGGCTGTGCGGACTCCTGTCCTGGCACCCTTCCACTTGGTCAAGGATATTGATTGGAGGAGTGCCCTCTGGTTTTGTATAATCATGGATCTCTCTCCAACTATCACCACACCCACTGTGAAAAATGTATTAATATTTTTCACTTACCACACCTTGTGGTTAATATCCCTCTAAGGTAAATGAGGCTATTAATTGCAGAGACAACACTGTCGTTTTTGATACATGTTGTTTTTTTTCTTTTTTTCTCTGTTCATTGATCGGCTGATGACTTGCCTTAGAATACTTGTGCATGTCATAGTTCGTTTTGTATTGAGAATATTCTCTCTGTTATGCATGACAGACTTTTTAATGGTCTCACATTGTCATTGTCTCACATTGTCAGACTGTTTTATCTTTGTTTTTTTTTTTTGTTGGTTTTTTTTTTCCAAATTAAAAAAAAAATAAAGCTTCCAAAGTATGCCACAGGATGTAATCCTTTGAGGTCAGAGTGCCAGATGTAATAAAGGCCTTTATTAAGTTACCATTGGAACTCCTGAGGTTGGAGGCCAGGTGGGGACATCGAACTGTTAAAAATAGTCGCCACCAGGGTGTGAGGGGACCGAAGAGACACTGATTGGCACTGATTTGCATAAGTCCGATAAAGGTAATGAGTAGGAGAGCATAGAACAAAGAATTGCCAATCGGTATCTAGTGTGTAACCACATCAAGAGGTTGATAGGCCTATGTTTCCATCGCCACCCAATCAGGTCTGTAAACCTTGGAATATATTTTAAGTGTGTGATCTGGGCTGTGTAATATTTCTGGAGATCTTGAACTCCCAAGCCACTGACCCCCTTGAGTGCAGTAAAGCGTGCGCCGCAGAAGCCTAGGACCTCAAGGCTGCCACACAAAAACTAATTTTGAAACCGCTGCAGGTCAGCAAGTGGAATTGCCACAGGCAGAAAGTGAAAACATAAAATTCCTGGCAACAAAAACCATTTTATGGGCCGCAACTTTACCCATTCAGGAAAGATGCCCCCGGGATGACCATACGTCCACTTTCCTTAATAATTTGGTCATCAAAGATGAGTAATTGATTTTATTTAAATATGCTATGGAGGGAGTTAATTTAATCCTAAGGTAGGGGAGGGCTTGCAATTGCCAGGAAAAAGTTAACTTTTCAAATTTAACAGGACAATCCTCATCCAGATTTTATATTTAGCGCCTCCATTTTTGCCCAATTCACCTCCAGGGCAGAAATGTTTTCAAGCGAGCAAACCCACAAGCGATGACGAGGAGGTCTGGAGAGAGAAGCATATCGTCCGCAAAAAGGTCGCATTTATGCTGTATACCCCCCTGCTCTCCACTCCTAGCACATCTGGATGAGACCGAATGGCTATAGTTACTAGAGATGAGCGAATCGAAGTAGGCGAAGTGGAATTCGTTTCGAATATTGGAACACAGAATTGTTACTGAGGGCCACAGAATTGTTACTGAGGGCCACAGAATTGTTACTGAGGGCCACAGAATTGTTACTGAGGGCCACAGAATTGTTACTGAGGGCCACAGAATTGTTACTGAGGGCCACAGAATTGTTACTGAGGGCCACAGAATTGTTACTGAGGGCCACAGAATTGTTACTGAGGGCCACAGAATTGTTACTGAGGGCCACAGAATTGTTACTGAGGGCCACAGAACCGTTACTTAGGGACAGACACAGAATTGTTACTCAGGGACACAGAATCGTTGAATTAAAGAGTATGTCAGACAACATGCAGAGGAGTGGCAGAGGAGGCAATGTTTTAGGAGCGAGCAGACGTGGCAGCAGAGGAAGGGGACAAGGCAGCACTATTCGCAGCCAGAGGCCAGTGCTCCCGGTGTCATCCAGCGGTCGTGTCTCCACCGACAACCCTGCCGTCATGGATTGGTTGGCTCGGTCGTCTTCCTCTTCCCAGGTCACCTCTGACACCTACAGCCAACGGTCGGTGGGTACGTCAGACACAACCGTTAGTTGGCATGGCCCGGGACCAAGCCCACTGAAATCACGTGTCCTCTACCTGCCCCTGTCCTTTGGTGCTCCTTCACCAAGCGAAGTATCACATGCTGTGGGCTCAGCCCCACTGTACAGTGAGGAAGAGCTAACAGAGGGCGGTCAGGAACGGGGGGAGACATCCGCCTTTTCAGCAGCCAGGCGAAGAAGTAGTGGCGAGGAGAGTGGCTTGGTAGCCGGTCTAGAGACAGGTCTGTCTCCTGACCCACACGCAGCCGAGGGGGCTAGTAGTGAGGCGGAGACCCTACTTGATGATGAGGAGGTTGATCGCACTTGGCAGCCTCGTCGTCATCAGGCAATTTCTTCCGCATCATCAGGAGAAGAGGGTGGCCGCTTGGCAGCGAGCGAAACAGTCGGTGGGTTGCCCAGGAGGCAGCAGGGTCTCAGCAGTGTCAGTGGAGCCAAACGGCCACGGAGTAGAGCACCAGCTCCACTGCAGCCTACCACCACGGCCAGTAGTGGTGCCGGTGTGCACGGTGGAAGCAGCAGTCAGCCAGTGAGGAGTATCGGGGGCAAAGTTTCCTACTCGGCGGTGTGGCAATTTTTCGTCAAGCCGCCCGAGGAAGTAAACGTAGCCGTATGTCGACTATGTGGCCAGAAAGTCAAGCGTGGCCAGGGGGCCCATGTTGGGACTACAGCGTTGCGTCAGCATATGCAGCGTCGCCATTTGGTGGCCTGGGAAAACCGTGATAAAGATACGGCGTTCTGCCCGCCCCAGCCCCCGCTCCATCACCCGCTCCGTTACTTGCTCCGTCACCTGGCGTCAATCGCCCTCCATCAGCCAGTCAAGGCTCCAACACCTCTGCTGAGGGGAGTTGTCGCTAGTTGGCATCTTCCACTTGTTCAGATGCTCCTTCTCCTGCTACTCCTCTTCACGGATTCCGTCAGCCGTCTTTCTTGGAATCCGTTTCCAAGAGACAACAGTTTGCGAGCACGCACCCGACGGTGCAAAAGCTGAACGTCCTCCTGTCCAAGTTGCTGGTGCTGCAGTCCCTCCCTTTCCAAGTGGTGGACTCAGCACCTTTCCGAGAAATGATGGCTTGTGCCGCGCCGTGGTGGAGAGTGCCAAGCCGTCATTTCTTCGCCAAAAAGGCAGTGCCAGCCCTGCATTCACATGTAGAAGAGATGGTGGGCCAGTCTTTGAGCATGTCGGTCTCTGCCAAAGTGCACTGCAGCGCCGACGTGTGGAGCTGTAACTACGGTCAGGGACAGTACATGTCATTTACGGCCCACTGGGTGAACATGGTGCCGGCACAGCCGCACCAGCAACTTGGACAGGTCACGCCGCTTTTGCCTCCACGTTTGCACGTCCTTGGTTCACAAAAGATGTCCGCCTCTACCACCTCTTCCGCCGTGTCCTCAGCCGCCACCCCCGTGCCAAGTCCCATTACCCGACCGGCATATCACATGTGCTGGGCGCAACGGTGTCACGCTGTGCTGCAGCTGGTATGCCTTGGCGAACGTAGTCACACAGGGGAGGAACTTCTCAGTGTAATGAACAGAGAAATCGACAGATGGCTGTCTCCGCGCAAACTCAAAATCGGAACCATGTTGACCGACAACGGAAAAAACATGGTGTCTGCTCTGCGTCAAGGAAGGTTGTGCCATGCGCCATGCATGGCTCACGTGTTCAATCTGGTTGTCAAGCGGTTCCTAAAATCCACCATCCCACTGCAAGACATCCTTAAAATGTCACGTAAACTTTGCATGCATTTCAGCCATTCCTACACCGCAAAGCACACCCTCCTTGAGCTGCAGCGGCAGAACGGAATTGCACAGCATCGCCTGATCTGCGACGTTGCAACAAGGTGGAATTCAACCCTACACATGTTAGACCGCCTTTACGAACAGCGAAAGGCCATCACCGATTTCCTGATGTTACAAGCGGATAAAGGTACTCCCCTGTGTAACTTTGATGTCAGCCATTGGCAGCTCATGCGTGACACCTGCCGCTTGCTCAGGCCCTTTGAGGAGGCCACGCTATTCGTGAGTCGGCAGGACTATGGAATGAATGACGTCATTCCTCTGTTGCAGGTCCTGGAACAAATGCTGTTAACAATGGCTGGTCAGGGTGCGGTAGACGTGGCACACAGATCTCAACGCCACATGACCCCTGTGGGGGCAGGACAGGAAGAAGAGGAGGAGGTAGAGGAGGACATTTGTGCTCAGGAATTATTGAGTGAAATGGGTGGTTTTTCCACTCAGCGGACAGGAGTGGAGGAGCAGGAGCATGTGGTAGAGGAGGAGGAGGAGGAGGAGACAGAGGACCCAGACGCACCGTGGCAGTATGCTGTGGAGATGGAGGCAGGGAGTCCCTCGCATTCCTTGGCACAAATGGCCCATAGCATGCTCGGTTGCTTGCGTAGCGACAGCCGAATAATAACCATCAGACAGAGGGATGAGTTTTGGCTGTCCACCTTGTTGGACCCTCGCTACCGTTCAAAAATGGTGGCCTTTTTCACACCTGCTGAGAGGGAGGCCAAAATAACGTACTATAAAAACCACCTATGTAGTCAGTTGGTCTCTGCCTTTGTGCGTCAACGTCCATCCTCAGACACTGTGGGCCCTGTGCGCTCGCGTTCCGCTGCCATGGCAGCAGGGGAGGGGTGGGGTGGTAGGAGCAGTGGCAGCTCCACCAGCAGCGGCTGCCTCAGTCTGCAGTCGATGATGAGTAGCTTTCTTCACCAGCGCAGTGAGGAAACTACTAACCAGCAGCAGCAGCATCAGGTGGACCTGGAGCAGGAGCTCAAACAGGCTTGGGCCTACTTGGACAGCACCCTGCCAACCGAGGTAGACAATCCCCTTGACTACTGGGCAACGAAACTTGACCTTTGGCCCCAACTAGCTGAATTTGCCCTTGAAAGGCTGTCATGCCCGGCCAGTAGCGTGGCATCGGAGCGCGTGTTTAGTGCGGCAGGAGGTATTGTAACTCCGCGGAGGACACGACTGTCCACCCAAAGTGTGGAGAGACTCACGTTTGTGAAAATGAATCAGGCGTGGATTAGTCTGGATTTCAAACCACCAGTTCCTGACACAACTGACTAAATCCGCCATGAATCATGCCCCAAACATGTGCCACTTTCAGGTCTCCTCACACTGCTGGTGTGTTGAATTTTTTGACATAGGGTGCTGGCAGATTACGGGCCTCCCATAGCTGCTGCCAGGCCCCTAATCTGCCATGGGCCCCTATATACCGCCTCCTCATGCTGCTGCCAGGTCCAGAGTCTCTCATGGGTCCCTGTACGGCCTCCCATTGCTGCTGTCTCCATCGCCACACTCTGCCATGTGCCACTTTCAGGTCTCCTCACACTGCAGGTGTGTTGAATTTTTTGACATAGGGTGCTGGCAGATTACGGGCCTCCCATAGCTGCTGCCAGGCCCCTAATCTGCCATGGGCCCCTATATACCGCCTCCTCATGCTGCTGCCAAGTCCAGAGTCTCTCATGGGTCCCTGTACGGCCTCCCATTGCTGCTGTCTCCATCGCCACACTCTGCCATGTGCCACTTTCAGGTCTCCTCACACTGCAGGTGTGTTGAATTTTTTGACATAGGGTGCTGGCAGATTACGGGCCTCCCATAGCTGCTGCCAGGCCCCTAATCTGCCATGGGCCCCTATATACCGCCTCCTCATGCTGCTGCCAAGTCCAGAGTCTCTCATGGGTCCCTGTACGGCCTCCCATTGCTGCTGTCTCCATCGCCACACTCTGCCATGTGCCACTTTCAGGTCTCCTCACACTGCAGGTGTGTTGAATTTTTTGACATAGGGTGCTGGCAGATTACGGGCCTCCCATAGCTGCTGCCAGGCCCCTAATCTGCCATGGGCCCCTATATACCGCCTCCTCATGCTGCTGCCAAGTCCAGAGTCTCTCATGGGTCCCTGTACGGCCTCCCATTGCTGCTGTCTCCATCGCCACACTCTGCCATGTGCCACTTTCAGGTCTCCTCACACTGCAGGTGTGTTGAATTTTTTGACATAGGGTGCTGGCAGATTACGGGCCTCCCATAGCTGCTGCCAGGCCCCTAATCTGCCATGGGCCCCTATATACCGCCTCCTCATGCTGCTGCCAAGTCCAGAGTCTCTCATGGGTCCCTGTACGGCCTCCCATTGCTGCTGTCTCCATCGCCACACTCTGCCATGTGCCACTTTCAGGTCTCCTCACACTGCTGGTGTGTTCCATTTTTTGTCATAGGGTGCTGGCAGATTACGGGCCTCCCATTGCTGCTGCCAGGCCTGTAATCTGCCATGGGCCCCCGTACCGCCTGGTCACGCTGCTGCTGGGTCCACAGTGTGACATGGGTCCCTGTACCGCCTCCCATTGCTCCCACTCTGCCATGTGCCACTTTCAGGTCTCCTCACACTCCTGCTGGTTTCCATTTTGTCATAGGTTGCTGGCAGATTACAGGCCTCCCATAGGTGCTGCCAGGCCCCAAATCTGCCATGGGCCCCCGTACCGCCTGGTCACGCTGCTGCTGGGTCCACAGTGTGACATGGGTCCCTGTACCGCCTCCCATTGCTCCCACTCTGCCATGTGCCACTTTGAGGTCTCCTCACACTCCTGCTGGTTTCCATTTTGTCATAGGTTGCTGTATGGCTTCCCATTGCTGCTGCCTCCACCGCCACACTGTGGCTCCAAACACTGGTTTTGGCCCCGTGACTGGCCAAATGAGTGAAGTGTGCGGTGATTCTAAGATCGACGGCACTCATCTGCATGTCATACTGACTGACAGTATTATTTCTCTTCCCCAGCAGACTCCAAGGGCATTTAAATTAAAGGTACAGTGTTCTGCACTAATATTAAGTCTCTCTGAAGCCTAGAAACACCCTTTTTTAAGTTAAATTCACAGCGAATATATTCGACTCGAATCGAATATTGTCCACGAATTCGCCGAATCAGTCGAATCGAATTTTTGATTACTTCGCTCATCTCTAATAGTTACGAGTTTCCGTTGCGATGATGAACAGAGTGGAGAGCGGGCAAGCCTGTTGTGTGCCTGATGCGATTGGGAGGGGCTCCGAGGTATAACCCTTCATGCGGATTTGAGCTGAAGGATTGTTTATATGAAGTCCCCAAAAATTACACAAATTTAGGGCCAAACTGCCAATTGGATACAATTTTAAACAAATATGACCATGAGAACGTTTCAAACGCTTCCCTGTTGTCCAGAGAAAGCAATAGACTTTAACAGACACCCCCTCCATCCCATGAAGAGTGAAGGATTGAGATATCTATAGCCTGATGAATCTGATCTGACACCTGTCTCCCTCTCTAGAAGATCCCTATGAGTAGCTGATAGGGATGGTATGGGAAGATTTGCCACAAATTATGCTTTATGGAATTTTGTGTGAACATTTCTTTAAATAAAAGTGGACCAACAAGCCCTTTAAATGGAAATATTTGTCATGAACTTTGCTTGCTAGCGGGTGCTACACTTGAGCTAGATCGATCTCTCTCTTGAACGTTAGCATTATGAAAATTATGCAAATTTGTGAAAGGAAAAAGTTAAATATATTGTCGAAAATATTCAGACCCTTTGCAACAATACTTGAAATTTAGTTCAGGTGCCTCCCATTTCTTTTGATCACAACCCCCCCCCCCTTCCCCCGAACCATACCAGGCCACATTCCCTCAACTTAGGGGGGACAAGGGCCTCTACCTTTCAACTGTCGCCGGTGGTTGTGGGGGTCTGCGGGCAGGGGGGCTTTCTGAATCTGAAAGCCCCCAGATCCCGCCCCCCATGTGAATGAATGTGGGGTACATGGTACCGCTACCCATTCACAAAAAAAAGTGTAGTGTAAAAATGACAAGAGTCTTTGAGACGTCCTTTTTATTAAAAACAAAAGTCCCCCAAAGTAGATCTAATGTCAATCACTATGCCCACCACCAACTCGAAAAAAGAAAAAACTCTCCGCCGGTCGTCCATTCCTAAATAGTGTGATGTTACAAGGGAGTGGGATCATCCCGCCCCCTTGTGACATCATGTGCTGTGATTGGCCAAAACATTGCACCTGACCTGTGGTCAGGGTGCAGTGCATTGTGGGGTGCGGCGGGCAAACGGCCCACCAAACGCCCTGCCAAATGCCCTTACCGTTCGTGTATACACCGAACACATGAACGGCCCATGTTAGACTTGAACATGAAGTCTATCCCTAGTTATAAGTATGTTCACATCTTTTTAGATGGTGCTACGTCAGCAGCCTGCATTTTTTTTTACTTTGAAATATGGTTGATGCACACAGTGTAGCCAGGAACATACTGTATTACTGTGGATGGAGGGAGCATGATGTGCTCTTTGAGGGACCAGCACCTGGAATAGAAGGTGCCAGCAAAATATGCAGGAGGCTTCAGCTGTGCCATATTTCTCATGCAGTGTAACAGTGTCCATTTAGTTTTTTTGCGTTTTTGTAGTAGATGGACATATATATGCTCTTAAGAATTACACTTTAGCTTTTCAGGATATTTACATTTCTTAGCCTGTGCAGGAATTCACAATATATTGCTTCATGGTTCTATCCATCTTGTTTAGGTTGCTTCATGGCTCTATCCATGTTTAGGTTTTCTTGGTTGACTTGGTCAACACAGAACTAAAATCTTATTGTACAGACTATATAATACATGGCACTTGGCTAGGGAGACTCTTGGTACATTTTGAGTAATTTTATAAAGTTTTGAGATGCAGATTAAAATATATATGGTATGACATAACTCTTTTAATCTATTTATTGGTCCACCATAATTATACATACAGTATATGGAATAGTTGCTTTTTTATAAATCCATTTTTTTTAAAAGGGTTGATGGCACTGGAAAATTGTTAAAACCATGTGGTTTTAGGTTTTTGCTTGCCTTATGCAATAACATTTTTCTGTTTTGTGTAAAATATTTTTGAGTGTTTTCCGAAGGTTTGTGTGTAATTATAATAGGAACTATACTAAATTGTAATCGTATAAAACTGACATCTGCCTGACTTGTTGGCTGCTGGGTAAGAGCCTACTTAATGTGTACTATCTATGCTTTTGATTAATGTATTGCATTTCTCTCTGCAGAAATCAGGTGTCCCATTGGCCCGAAGTACTCTAATCATGCATTGTTATATGGACATAGGATTTTTGGAGTTCATCTGCAGCTTTGTCACAAAATCTGTAAAGGTTTGTGTGAATTTTTGTGAAAAGTAAATTTAAAGTATAAGTTTATGATGACCTGTGCGCAATTCTGATAAACCAATATATAAAAAATGAACAAGATAAATTGCTGCCGCTAAGTCCTCATATGATCTCACCACATATCTGAACAGCAATAATATAAACAGGACAGCGCTACAGACAATACTGAGTCAATGAGCCAAATGTATCATAATAATGACGTAACTATTCATCAAAATAGCATGTGAAACATCCAAGTGAAAGTCCCAAGTGTGTTTAAGAAAGTTCCCTTCCACCTGAGTGTTCTAGAGGAGCAGAAAAACGAATTCGCCGCTAGTGAGGGACCTTCACCTTCAGCCTCTCACCTGATTATTAGACCTACTGAACTTCGGTCTGCGCTGTTAACCCTATTCTCCCTGAAGCGGTATGCTAGTGTATGAATGTCACTCGTTTCACTGTGCACCCTTACGTGTTACGGTCTGACAAAGTCGCGTAGACGTAACATGTAAGGGTGTACAGTGGAGTGAGTGAAATTCATACACCGGCATACCGCTTCACCGCCGGCGGGATTACTCGGATCACGGTGACAGGACAAAATCAGGAGATGAGGGGAGGGAGCACAGTAACCTCTCATATGGAGCTTCCATCAGCTGCGGCAATCATAAAGATTACCCTGACACCACCGTTATCTGTAGTGTACCAGGCATGTGCACTTTCTTGTGAGTGTTTGCTTTTAATTTATTTCAAATCTTTTATATGGGTAAACACTGAGTTTTCTCTCCTCATATTATCGGTGTATCGCTTTTCATTGAAAACTTTGGAGGACCCATATTCAGAGGATATCCCCTTAGCCCAGAGAGAATAGGGTTAACAGCGTGATTAGACCAAAGTTCAGTAGGACTAATCATCAGGTGGGAGGCTGAAGGTGAAGTCCCATCACTAGTGGTGATTTTGTTTTTCTGCTCCTCGGACGGGAAGAGCCCCACATGGTTGAATCTTTTGTTTAGGCCCTTCAGAAGGGTGCCGACCACAATGGTACAAAAAAGCGCATTTTCTTTAGAAGATGTTGTCTGAGCATTCCACAATGAGGATACCAGGAAAGGGCACAGGGGTCAATGCTCCAAGAAGTAGACTATGAATCTGGATCAGTGGAGTATCATCTATGGGTGCAAGGTGTTCACTGCATACGGGCCCCGAGACAGGATGGGGGGGGGTGCACTGTGCTCTGACCCACAGTGCATCTATGAATGAGCACATGGGACCCCATGAGCCAGCTCTGACTTTGGGGGATGCTGCTGCCATCTTTAAGCACTCTACATGGTGATATAAGTCCCTGCATACAGCCTGGTGGGAAGAGTCTTGACAGCTGACACCATGCCTGCTCCTCCTGTGTTCTTTCACTATGCATTGTGGCCGTGATCTTCTCCTGCCTCTGTAAACTTTACTGACTCTGTACCATTAAAGACAGAATCTGTTTTGTGCAAGTTAAATGATGGAATCTTTCCCGTACACAACTCCCCAAACCCGTTCGTTTTGTCCAGCTGCTCTGTCTCTTCTCTCCCATTGCTTGTTTGGCTTGTACTACACCTGCAGCAATCCAGTTCCCCCCTCCTCCTCCCCTTGTTGATCCAACAATTCATCCTCAATCCTTTCCAGATCCCCAGTCTTTAAACCTACTAGTCTTATCCCTCTGTATGCTAAGCCATCCTTTCACCAGTGCCCCATCTCTCATCTGCAGTTGTCGCATCTTCAGAATACTGCCAACATTCTAATTCTACCTCATTGCTGCTTCTGCTAGAACTTTTTCCCTCCACTGCCAGTGTCCAAGCTGCAGTCCTCACATTACCACTCAACTGCTCATCCTACTCTCTTCACCCCCTGCTGCTTTTCCTCTCTGCACTCCATATCCATCATCACCTTCCATTGCAGCAGTTAATGTAATAGTAATATACTTTTTCCTAATTTCTCACATCTGGTACATAACACAAACCACTCGTGTACATTCCATGCCCCATTCTGCACATACTACCCACCACCATACACTCCATACCTCTCCTGCACATACCACCTGCCACCGTACACTCTATACCCCTATTCTGCACATACTACCCACCTCCATTTGCTCTGCACCCCTCTCCTTTACATATCACCCACTGGCATACACTCCGCACCCTGCTCCTGTACATACCACCCACCTCCATATACTCCATAGCCCTATCCTGCACATACTACCCACCGCCATATGCTCCATACACCTATCCTGCACATATGCACATACCACCCACTCACCATACATTCCATTCCCCTATTTTGCATGTACCACCTGCCACCATACACTCCATACCTTTCTCCTGCACATACCACCTGGCACCATGCATTCTACCCCTATTCTGCACATTCCACCCACCACCATACACTCCATACCCCTCTCTTTTACATACCACCATCTATACACACCGTATTCCTATCCTGCACATACCACCCACTGCCATAAACTCCGTACCCCTCTTCTGTACGTACCACCCTCTTAATTGTACTCTAAGATTTGTTAAGCACTCTATTTAACCATACCCTCTTTAAGCCACGCCCAATATTTAGTGCAATTTGCCCACCTCAATTTTATCTTGACAGGTCCCACTTTTGATCTTGTACACAGGCCCACTGATTTCATGATACATCCCTGCTCTGGATGCCAGGAGACCAAACTTGGATAGGCCACAGCCAGAAGTGGTACTCTGAAGGTTAAGAAGTCCCTCTGGTGAGGAGGTTGCAGGGTACAGTGTACAATGTGTAAATTAATTGGACCCAATGATGGGGGCTTTCTATGAGGAAGGGAGTTGCATAATTTTGTGCAGGAGCACAATGAAGATAGTGGGGAGTAACTGAATGATGTGCTTGAGATAAGGATTTAGTCTGTGGGCTAAGATGGGTGTCCTCTGCACCCAAATTCTATAGAGGCACGCTACTCAAACATTTGTCTGGATGCACTGTCAGTCCTCCGCTTATAGAGGTGAGTTGTGTTCCTTCATGTAGAAAACTTTTTTCAGAGGGGTCGGTGACGCCTGTCTTCAGGTCCTGAGTGAGTGAATGGGAATAACGTTCTGAAGGCCTGTGGGTATCTACTGTCAAAGTAGATGAGAAGGGTGGGATCCCTTTCAGAACTGCACACCCCTCATTCTGAGGCAGGAGCACAATCGGGCCTTCCGAGGCATTGGTGAATCTGTGTCAACAGCAGGGCTTAAGAAGTAATGTCCCTTGTAGGGTAAGCGAGTCAGATACTACTTGGATGAAGTTTCAGCATCCCAACCAGACATCCATTGTGCTCTGCACATCTGCATCAACAGCAAACTTGTACAAAGCACAAGTTTAGATGTTTGTAACAGGCCATCACAGCTGAAGCACCTGACCTTTGCTCCATCTGCTCATGAAAGGGTGCCGGTGGAAAAAATTTTTGATGGCATCCACCCATTTTGACATGGTTTGACAGATAATGTCACTGCCAACTTGGGACAAAGAGAAAAGTAAATTCAAACTTGTATTTAAGGAGAGAGACCCGCCCTCATCCAATCTAATGGCTGCCTAAAGGTGGGGTCACTGGTGTATCCACAGTGAAAACAGACCACAGTTTTGCAAATTTCCTCTCAAAAGGGAGAAGTTCAGACATGCTCAGGTAGGGCCCAGGACCCCTCAGGCCCTTCCAGTCTGTATAGAAGAATTAGTTGGTCCAGCACTACCTCTAAAAGACCCAAGGTTTATTCTCTGGATGCTGGTTATAACACACTGTAGCAGTAAAGGTCCACCTTTAACTGAGGAGATGACACTGCATTGCCTCAGAGATGCTTTTTCCAGAGAGAGACTGCCGGGATAAAGGCCCAGCCTCATCTAAGGGTTCCGGAGGGTTGGAGACTGGCTGTGCAAAGGTAAGCCAAGGGACTTCCCTCAGTAACTGAGCACAGAAATATTCTGAGTGGATGTGTAGGTCCCTGTGGATATGGGAGAGGGATAATCTGCCTCGCCCAACAGGTTTGAGCAACTCTGATGTCAACCCTATATTGTCCAAAGTTCCTGATTAAGACTCCTGTTCCTTCTGGAGATAAAGGCCCTAGAACCATTAGGGATGTATGGCTGGGTTCATCTGTGGTAGTGCTACTGTCCCCCTTTTGTCTTGGTAAAGACGCATTGGGGTGGATTTATTAAAGGCAAAGCAGGAATTCTGAAAGGCACCAAGCAGTATAAACTGAGCTATACAGGTAGCTTAGTGCTTTAGCGCCAGTGGCCTTGCCGCCAAGGGAAGTCTTTAAAGACCGGGTCATTTCTAGGGCTGTACTATAGTTCTGTACCTGGAAATGGCATTGTGGCTAACTAAAGCTAGTACCCTCAGGTCTGGAAAGTGCCATAATGCAGAGCCCGGTGCCCAAAAGTCACATTCCAGGATAGCCCTCCACTCCTGCAGGGTCTGGGTACAGCCTCCAAAGCTAGACTGAGGAAACTCCGTAGTCCTTAATCGGTTAATTACCAAGGACGTACATCATATGTAGTGCAGCATATTATTGTAACATGCTTTTCCCCCAGTGTTTCCACATTCTCATAGTAGAGTTTCAGCAGAAATCATGGCCTCTTTCCACAGTACAGTGCCTAATGCCTGCGTAACCTCTGTAGGAAAAGGAAATGTGAAGGAGGAGGGTGTGCCTGTGACTGCAAATTGTGACCCAAATATTATGTGCTTATGAAAGATGGTGGTGTTCTGCAACTTTAAGCTTGACTTTCCTTTGCCACCAATTTACCTTTTTATGTAATGTTTATTGCCTGCCCACTAATTGATATTATGTTTTTTGCAGGAATTTTCAAACTACACAGGGATCACAGCCAAACTGAGGATCTTGATGTCTTTTTATGTCTCAAGTATAGTGTCTGCTTTGGATACTGCTAACATTTCTGACATGCTGGTTGCTAAACTTCTTCCTTATATACAGAAGGTATTATATGAATACTAAACTACATACCACCAAATGAAATCAAGCTGTCAGATTGTATGGACACAAAAATAGTCACATAGGCCAACACAAGGTGGCACATAATTGTAAAGTGGAAGGAAGATAATGGTTTTCAAATTATTTTTTTTTACAAATATCTGAAAAGCAGAATGACCCTAAACATACAGCCAGAGCTGCAATGGAATGATTTAGATCAGCGGTCACTAAATGGCAGACTGCAAACGGCCCCAGCAGCACTGCCGCCCAGACCGCCAGCGTGCAATGACAGATCTGCTGCTGAGCAGGGCGGTAGTCACGGCAACATGACATCATGTGTGCGCCCTGCCCTTTCATCTAGCAAGGTTCCTGGCACAGCTCCTGTCTGCCCTCAAGGTAGGATGTAGTCTTACAGGGGTACTCTGATGGGCACAACATAGAATGTGCCCATCAGCATGCCCCTTATTTTATGTTGTGCGCCACTCTAATGGGCACATTTTTAAGGGACACTCTGACTGGCACATTTAATGTTAAGGTGCACTCTGATGGGCACATTGTATGTTAGGAGGCACTCTGATGAGCACATTGTATGTTAAGGGGGCTCTCTGTTGGGGAAATATGATGGAAGGGGGTACTCTGTTGGGGAAATATGATGAATACAAATGCACACCACACTTTTCAGATATTTGTAAAAACATTTTGAAAAACCTTTTATCATTTATCTTCCACTGCCCAATTATGTGCCACTTTGTGTTGATCTATTACATAAATTCTCAGTAAAATACATTTGTTTTTGGTTGTAACATGACAAAATGTAGAAAATTTCAAGGGGTATGAATACTTTTTAAAGGCACTGTATGTCCATTTGTTTTTTTTTTTTATACTCTGTATTACTTATACATCTAAATCCATTTCTTTATACAGCATTTACTACCTATTCCTTCCAAACACTTAATCAGCCTCACATTACAATCATCCTGATTAATGCTATCTTACATTTCAAATCTTATCAATTTTTGATTTGCCATAT
The DNA here is from genome assembly GCF_062004578.1 of Staurois parvus. Classification (NCBI taxonomy): domain Eukaryota; kingdom Metazoa; phylum Chordata; class Amphibia; order Anura; family Ranidae; genus Staurois; species Staurois parvus. Next base: position 1,432,622 of record NW_028318297.1, read on the forward strand.
CTTCCCATTGTTTTTTCTTTTCCTCGATTTATATCCCTCCTATCTCTTCATAATCAGTCCTTTCAGCCTTACACCACTTTCTCCAAATATTGTAAAATTTCTGTGGAGTCCTCCGTTATATTCATATATAATTTTTTCATATGATACAATGTGATTAACTGCTTCAATTCATTGATTGCTATGAGATGGATGCAACATAAACTCCCCTCTATCAATCTGTTTTCACGCCATAAATGTTTCTTGCAAAACGTTCTTTACATATCTCAACTATTTATTATCATCCCCAACAAACATACTTTTGGACTACAAGGCATCGTTTTTTTTTTTTTTTGTTCTTTCTGATCATTTGTTACTTGAATCTTATATCCCATTGCCCTCTCCACATGTCTAAATCAAATGACCAAAATGTGCGTCACTTTCCTGACAACTTAAACATTCAGACGTAGTCTTTCTACTCATTCTGTACATCCGAATGGGACCAAGATACGTTTGTATAATATACAATTGAATAATTTTATTAATAATTGCTGGTGAAACAGCCAAATGTGAGGATCATATCTCCTCCCTTATATTTTTGTATATTATTTAAATAATTTCTTGCCACTTGTCCCTCAAATTTAATGGTTCTCCACCAATTTTAGCTTGTAATAAGAATTAATATATTGATATTAATCCTTATAGCCCCTGGGACCTCAGAATTGCTTATAAGGGGATATTTTGATATCCTGCAATCTTTTTCCAAATTGCCCATTTTTAAAACATGCCTCAGTTGTAAATACTTATAAAAAAATTATGGGAAGTACCATGTTTCCTCAAATATTCAAATGTTTGTATAACCCCTTGTTTATACATATGTGCCAACGTTGTTACTCCTCTGTTTCAAAATTCCCAATCTATAATTCCATTTAGCTGTTCCAAAGGTGCAATATTCCAAATTGGGGTTTCCCGGGGTATATTTTTAAATCCTGTCAATTTCTTAACCTCATTCCATACAGGTCTTGCCAATGTAAAAAATGGAATCCTGACCATAGATAACTTCGAATTTTTCTCCAATCCCACTATTCATCTAATCCTCCCTCTCCCTCTTTTACCCATGCCTGTAAATGTTTGTTGCCCTGCCAGATAATATAAATATATATCCAGAAGTGCCATCCCTGCTTCCTTCTCTGGTTGTTGAAGTGTTATTTTCTATTTCAATGGTTTTTATTAATTTTTTAAACCATATAAAGCAGAGGCAATAAAACACGCCCACGCAGGGGCTATCAATTGCACAGATAAAAAAATGCAAAATAAAAAAAGGAAAAACCGTGCTCTAACGCCAACAGGGCAAAAGGTACGCCCACGCAGAGGCTATCAATGGCACATAAGTTGCAAAACATTAATGTTACTGCCTATAACAACTAAATGCAGCTGTCCAGTCACACCAAAAACAGAGAGAGAGAGAAAAAGGAAGAAAGAGGAAAGAAAAAAAAAAGGGGGGGCAAAGAGCAGGGGTCCAAGAGCGCCAATACCGAATGCCATTACATCCCCAGACTAGCTGGGGGGAGTGAGGGAAAGGCATATTGCAACCACGGCTCCCATATTTTCAAAAATTTACGTTGGGAGTCGTTGCAGATACTCTACATCTGTTCGTTGAGCATCATAGTGGTCATACGATCCCGCACCCCCTGAAGAGGGACAAACGGACTCTTCCAGGCCTGAGCAATTGTTCTAGTGGTGGATAAAAACAGATAGGAAGCCAACTTCTGCTGGTGAGCCAAGAGGCCACCGAGCCGGAACCCAGTACCAACGAAACAATACCTTATAGGCTGCCTCCAGTGTGGTCGTATTAAATGAGCATTTAGCTATGAGTGACCAGGCCTTATTCCAGTCCTCCGGATCCACAGCCACTCCCAGGTCGCGCTCCCACTGAACAACATATGAAAGAGAAGTATGCGACGAGCGTCTGTTCAGAGCTGCATAAAGAAGGGATATAAGGCCCGGACGCTGTTGGCAAAGCTGTTCAAAGGCAGATTTCTGGTACGGGAAAGCAGAAGTGCCCCGCAGCGAGAGCAGCCAGTGTCGCAGTTGAAGATATCGAAAGAATTCCGCCGGGAGGATATTCCGGGATTCCCGAAGAGAGTTCCAGGTGGGAAAGGACCGAAAAATCAAAAAGTGTTGCACCTGCAAAAAAACCATTAGTCACCCACCAAGAAAACTCCCCTGGGTGATCTAAACCCGGTGGGAAAAGAGGGTTGTTAATAATTGGGAGCTAAGGCAGAAAAGGTGACATCAGGCCAGCAGAGTAACGTACCGAGTCCCAGACTTGTAAGCCATGAAGTAACATCGGACTCGGTGCCATAGGGCGCAGGGCAGGGGGAAGCCATAGAAGCGTCGACAGTGCGATAGGGGCACACTTGGGTAGTTCCAACAGGACCCAAAGGGGGACGTTGGAAGAGGCGTGCAACATAGACAGCGGGGCAATCTGGCTCACTTGATAATACTTGGTTACATTAGGCACCCCAAGACCACCCTGAAGTCTATGGGCAAAAAGCGTATTTTTGGATACTCTGGGGTGCTTATCGGCCCAGATAAAACGCATTAACTTCGCCTGAAGCAACCGAAGAAAATGAGGGGGAACCCGCACCGGGAGTGTGCGAAAATAATACAACAATTTCGGCAAGATGGTCATTTTCACCGAATTAACCCGTCCTATGCAAGACAGGTGCGGAAATTGCCAAGAATGCATAAGAGAGGATAGAGAGCTAAGCAATGGATAATAATTCGCAGCAAACAAGGAGTCATAAGTGGGGGTCAAGCGAATGCCTAAGTATTCAAGAGAAGAGGAAGCCCATTTGTAAGGGAAGTGGGATTGTAGGCGCGAAACCAAATCTGAAGCCAAAGTAATATTGAGGGCAACAGTCTTATCCAAGTTGATACGGAGACCCGAAATCAAGGAGAAGCGCTCAAGAACCTGTTGCAAATTAGGAAGCGTCGTCAGGGGGTTAGTAAGAGTCAGGAGGGCATCGTCCGCAAAAAGGTTCAGTTTGAACTCCTGTCCCGCGTAAGGAACCCCCGATACATTGCAATCGGTCCGAAGCGCCAAAGCCAGCGGCTCAAGCGCCAGGACAAAGAGCGCTGGGGACAGGAAGCAACCATGTCTCGTCCCTCGCCCAATAGGAAAGGGATCTGAAAAATACTCAGCGTATTTAACGGAGGCCGAAGGAGAAGAATACAAGGCCTGAATCCAAGAAAGAATAGAATCCCCAAAACCCCAACGAGACAGCACAAACCGCAGATATTCCCAGGATAGAGAATCAAAGACTTTATATATGTCTAAAGACAGTAAGAATCCCGGGATTTTCCGCTGTTGCAGAAAATGTATAAGATGGACCACCTTGTGAACGTTATCACCCGCCTGCCTCCCGGGGACGAACCCTACTTGGTCCCTGTGGACCAGGCTACGCAAATATTTATTGATGCGAAACCTAAGGATCTTGCCCAATATCTTCAGGTCTTCATTAAGAAGAGAAATGGGCCGGAAGGCTTGCGGTTCCTGTACATCATTGGTCGTCTTAGGAATCATGGCGATATGCGCTCTAAGCGCATCTGGAGAGGGCAAGGAGCCCTGTCGTAACGCATTAAAATAGTCAGCCAAAAAGGGCGCCAACAAGGCTGAGAATTTCTTTATAATAAAGACCGGAAAAGCCGTCGGGACCTGGGGCCACGGTGGACCGTAAAGATTTGATAGCTTGGAGCACTTTTGGTACAGTGACACCGGCGTTGAGTGCCACCTGTGCTGCCTCGGATAACTCAGGAAGTCGGAGATCTTGAAAGAATGCCTCTGCTTGAGCCACGGGGAAGGGATCTGGTTTAGCATAGAGGCGCAAAAGGAAGTCTGAGAAACGGGAAACAATCTGCTGGGGATTAGAAGTACAGCCACCTGTAGGAAGTCGCAGTCGAATCGGTTTATGGGGTTTCCCCACAGAATTGAGTTTCCTGGGCAGCATCGGGCCCGGCTTATTAGGACAGGAATAAAATTTGTGTTTGGTCCAACGCAGGACCTGTTCCGCCTCCGAAGAGGCAAGTAGGTCCAACTCTGCCGCCAGAGCGTACCAAGCGGGTTTATGGGCCGCGGATGGAGATAACTTCCAACGCGCATCTGCAGAGGCCAGGAGAGAATGAAGCTCCAAAAGTCGGCACTTCCGGGCCGCCGCCAGCTGTATAACATGACCCCGCACCGTGGCCTTATGCGCCTCCCATAGGGGCACAGCCGAAGAGACCGATCCCGAGTTTTCTGTGAAGTATGTTCGTAAGAAAAATTCTATTTGTTGGCAGGTAGTCTGAGTGGTCAATAAAGAGTCATTGATGCGCCAATGAAAATGACGCCTATCCAATGTGGAATCCAAGGTAAGATTTGAATCCCCCAAAACAAGAAGACCCTTACAGTGTCGGGAAACAATGGTGCAAAGAATTTATGCTGAAAACGATTAGGCGCATAGTAAGAGACAAAAGTAACCTCCTGGTCCCAGAGGGTGCCTTGCAGAAGCAGATACCTGCCAGTGGGGTCCGCTATATTCCTAGCACAGACAAAAGGAAGAGTGCGTTTAAAAAGCTATCAGTACACCCCGACGCTTCTCAGGAGCCGAGGCCGTGTAAAAGGTGGGATAGTGAGGTGAAAGTAAACGCGGAGCGGAGGACTGAGAAAACCTGGTCTCTTGTAAACATACCACATCAATTTGTTGCGATTTGAGGTGATGAAAAACTTTAGCCCGCTTCTGATGCAAATTAAAGCCTTGAACATTTTGTGAATGTATTTTCAAAAGGGGCGAGGCCATGGCGGCATCAGAGCAACACGCTCAGCAAAAAAAAGCCTAAAGCAGCCAGCAATTTCCACTCCCAATGGCGATCGGACCGTGACGTCCCGGAACCCTGCATAAAACAAAAACGAAAGAACAGAGAAGAAAAAAAAAACAAAGAAAGGAAAAAGACACAAAGTATATACAACAGTGCAATTGTGTCACACCAATGGTGACATGCATCCTACACGTGAAGGATACCAGTTAGGGGTGGCTCTACCACCGGACACATGGCTGCAAATGGAAACATCAAAAACATAAGCCCTCAGGGGGGCAAAAAGGCAATAAGGCAACGTACCTAATAAAACGGGGTACCAAAATAATAAAACAAAGTCCCAGGAGCGGGAACCTCCGTGATGACCTCCCCATAGAAACCCGGAGAACCATAGGGGCCAACCTCCTCCCACCCAACCAGGCCTACCAGGTCAACCTCCCACCCTGGGACCCGAGGGAACTATCACCCAATGCCACCAACGGAGACCCGAATATCATCACCCGGGCCCAAAATAGGCTACGGCAGCAGAAAGTCATGAGTCTTAAGTCCAGGAAGAGACCCCCCCCCCCCCCAACCAGGGATGGAACCCAAGGGAGCAAGCTGGAGCAGTCCCAACCTGGAATGCCAACAAACTGGGAAAGCCCGAAGGGCCAAACTCACAGTCCCGTCAGAAAAGTCCATCGGTGAGACGATACGTGGGAGGTCCAAAACGCATCTTCTGCCTGGAGAAGAACAGGAAGGACTTGATCGCGAAGAGGTCTGAGGGAGGGCCCTCTTCCTGTTGGACGACCGCTCCCAGATGTGGCCCGGAGGAAGCGGCCTCGCTGGAGATCCAGACGAATGAGCTGGGCTCCGATCAGCAGCATCCGGTGAAAGAAGGTGTAACGATTCCAGGAGAGAATGGGCCTCCTCCGGCGTAGTCACAGAGCGACTGCGGCCCTGGTAGGTGAAGGTGAGGTGGAACGGAAAGCCCCAGGCGTATTTAATACTGTGTTTCACCAGGTCCGAAGTAAAGGGCCTCAACTGGTGGCGCTTCTGAAGAGTGGTCTGGGAGAGGTCCGCGAAAAGCTGGTAGCGATGCCCCTGGAAGCTGAGATCAGGGTTATTTCTGGCCGCCAAGAGGATAGTTTCCTTAGTGCGGTAATAAGTAAACTTGATGATAATGTCCCTCGGGGGCCCATCTGGTCGTCTGGGGCCCAAAGCGCGATGTATGCGGTCAAATTCGAGCCGGTCAATGGGAATAGCGGGTGTCAGCTCCTGATACAGAGCAGTAGCGGTGGAAGTAAGATCCGTGACCGTTTCCAGGATACCCCTTAACCGCAAATTGCCACTGCGGGAACGATTTTCTAAATCCTCAAGCTGTAACAGCGCGTCCACCAATTTTTTCTTGAGGTCGCACAAATACTGTTCGTGATTTTCAATGACCGTGGCCGCAGCGTCCATTTTATCCTCGATCGTTCGTTCGGTTACCCAACTCCCGAATTTCCCGCGAAAGACGGTCGGCCAGCTTGGAGGTAGCGGAGCACAATTCCGACTGCAGCATGCATTTGAAGCGGCGCAGGAGCTCTGCATCCCGCAGGGATGGGATGGGAGACTGCAGGGATGGCTCTGATGCCAGGTCTTCCATCCTACCAGGATCCATCTCACCCGCAGATAGTGATGGCGGGGTACCCGAAATCGCAGCCGGGGCTTCATCTGCGGTCTCCGGCGGGAGCAGCGAACCAGCGGCCGGGGTCCTGGAAGCCTCCGGCGGCCGGCCCAAAATCAAGGCCGCGGCTTCAGCCGCAACCTCCGGCGGGTAGGCCGCAACCTCCGGCGTGGTTCTCTGGATACCGGAGGTGCGGCTGGTCGGCGTTTTTTTACCCATCAGGGTACCGGAGGGACAAGGGGCCAGGGAGAAAGCAGAGGGACCCCCCCTGAGGGTCTCAAAATGGCCGATTTGTCCGGCGGCCGAGGCACAAAATTAATAGGCAGCCATCCTGGTTGCTGCTCACGAGCGCCCCCCGAAGTGTTATTTTAATCTTTGTCTTGTCATTGGCCCATATAAAATTAATAACTTGTGAATTCAGCTTTCTAAAGATACTTGGGTATAATGGAGGAGTGAGAAAAGACATAAAAACTTTTAGGTAACCGTATCATCTTCATTAACTGTATTCTGCCACCGACAATTGTTAGTTTTGTACATGTTCCTAACTTGCGTTTCATCTGTTCCAGTAGAGGATTCACATTAGCTGCCAGGAACTCATTCAGATTTAAAGTAATGTAGATGCTCAAAAATTTAAATGAATTCACTTTTCTCAACAGAGGACATTAATCCTCATTCCCCTGTGCATCTTGTTTAATTGGCATCAAAACTGATTTCTGCCGATTAATTTTTAAACCCCCAGTAGTTTCCAAATTTTATCTATTTTTATTGCTTCTACTAATGTTTTTTGTATGTCTCTCATATGTAATATACAGTATGTCTGCATAAAGGCCTATAACTTCCTTCCTCTTCCCCAAAAGGTATTCCTTTAAATTTTGAAGATTTCCTAAAGGTCAACATTTTATATTGCTATAGCAAAAAGATGGGGAGTTAACCGGCATTCTTGCCTAATCCCCTCTATATAGCCTTATCGTGGGAGATAGTCCATTAATCAAGAAATTCAAACATGGCTGACTATAAAAAAAAATTATAGTAATCCATTTTCAAAAATGTTTCACCAAACCCAGAATGTTCCAGCGATTTCTGTAAAAACGGCCGTTCGATAGTTGAAGGCCCTAGCTGTATCCAAAGATGCAAGGGCACATGTCTCTGGTATATATTTTTTGGGCCGTCAGCTGTGTTTTCCTTATGTTGGATGTAGACTTCTCTGGCATAAAGCCAGTTTAGTCACTATGAATAATTGATGAAATTACACTGTAATGCTCTGGACACTGCAATGCACTGTGCCTGGTGTGCTTTCCTCCTCTCCTGTTGCTCCTCTGGCTGCAGTAGGTGAAATCAGGGGCTTTGAAGCCAAGGATCCAGTGAGCAGCCTAGCTATTTGTTGGTACATTTTTGTTTTCCAAATATTTATTTTTTTTATTCCGGCTTGCCCGGCGGGCCGGATAAATGGATTTGGCGTGCTGTAGTTTGAGGACCCCTGGTATACACAATCTCCCCTTCTTTATTCCTCACCTTAGGAACAGCCAGGGTAGTTGCTTGTTGTTTAACTATAAATGCTAGCAATTTACTAGCTTGACTCCCTTGCTCATATTTTTGATGATTCTTAAAGATTTTCCTCTTATCATTTGGCTTCCATTTTCTATCTTTTATATTGTATACATTTCTCCCACCTTTCTTTTTCTTTTTGAGTGGTTCTCTATATAAGCTGCCTCTGCTTGAGCACACATTCCAAACAACTCCTCTTCTTCCTGTCTATTTTCTTAATATACAGTTGTGCTCAAAAGTTTGCATACCCTGTCAGAAATCGTGAAATTATGGCATTTATATTGAAAATGGCCCATCTTGCCAAAAAACTGTCTTTTGTTTTAAGGTTGGCGATCGTAAGAAACCATTTTATTATCACACAGTTGTTTTGGCTCCTTTTTTTTTAAAATCATATTGATAATCGAAATCACCCAAATGGCCCTGATCAAAAGTTTACATACCCTGGAATGTTTGCCTTGGTACAGACACACAAGGTGACACACAGGTTAAAATTGCAATTAAAGGTTAATTTCTCACATTTGTGACTTTTTACATTGCAATTAGTGTGTGTATAAATAGTGAGTTTGTTAGCTCTCAGGTGAATGCAGTGAGCAGGCTAGATAATAAGTCAAGAGATGCAGGAAAAGAACTGTCAAAAGAAATGGTTATAAAGGTAATGGAACTTTATAAAGATGGAAAGGGATATAAAAAGATCTCCAAATCCTCGAACGTCTGGATTCTTAACACCATAAGTCTATCCATCCCTACCTCCTTAATCAGTCTCCCAAAAGTACCCACTCCTATCCTAGGACTTAGCTTACTACTTCCATATTTCTCTCTCATTGGGCCTATCCATATTAGCCCCCAAGCACATAACTTAAGCTTCTGGATATTGTGCCATAAACCCCACTGCTTCTTTCAATACCCCAAAGTAGTAGGTGGGGGATTATAGATCCCCATTATGACAAACAGTAATGCATAAACAAATGCATATTGACTGTCAGGGTCACATTTAACTCTAATATTCTTCCATACTACTGGCCAATGTATAATCGAGACACTCCTCGAATAAGAAGTATGGTAAGAGTGGCAAGACCAATGTACCCATGGTTTTTTTAAAAAAAAAATCTTTGTGCTCCTTAGCTGTGTCTCATAGACATATATATTATTTTTCCTGGGGTCTTAAAAATTGTTTGATATACTTGGGCCCTCTTTTCCCTTTTTCCCAAACCTCTTACATTCCATGATACACGCATTTGTCACCTATATTTGTATTTACTAATATTAACAGATTTTCTATATACTCATTATACAGTATTTCTATACTCATTATACAATATACAATTTTTTCATCCTTGTCAATTATCTTTCCTTCCGTTCTACTCAAACACCATACATCCACATTTACTCCATTCCGTTCATTCTCTTTACAATGGGACATTACCATCATAGCGCTACTGCATATAATGGCAATATGTTGTAATGGGAAAATATATTGCCTACCCGATAATTCTCAAAGAATTAAATAGGGAGGGGGAGAGGGGAAAAAAAAATCCATATATTAAGAAGGGATAAGTAGGGAAAGTTCCATACCTTCCCCTCATAACATTTCCTCAAAAATCTTAGGTCATTCCTTTTTTTTTTTTTTTTTTTTTTCCTCATCTCAATATTCTTCAAATAGTGTGTACCCTAGATTAATTTCAGTCTATAAAATGTGCATAAATGCCCCATTTACCTCCCATACACACCTATTTTACATATTTACATTATCCCCCCTCTCCCTCGACATAACCCGCAGGGACTTCGTCGCTGCTCAAACTCCCTCCAACCCCGTTCCCCCTCACTCAGCTACCCCCTCATCACCCCTCTCCCACGGCCCCACCACTGCTCTGACCTCCACTTCCACCCCACCCTTCATTCCTCATACTGAAGCCCCCCCAACACTTCACACCTTTGACCTTACTACCATCGAGGAAGTCTCCAAGATCCTCTCTGATGCCCGCCTCACCACCTGCCCCCTTGACCCTATCCCCTCACAACTCCTACAACCTCCCTCCCCCTCCATCCTACGCTCCCTCACCCACATCTTTAATCTCTCCCTCTCCTCCGGCACTTTCCCCTCCCCTCTGAAACATGCACACATCACCCCCATACTTAAAAAAGCCCTCCCTGGACCCCAATGACCCAATCAACCTCAGACTCATCTCCCTGCTCCCATTTACATCCAAACTCCTCGAGCGACTAGTCTACACCCGTCTATGCTCTCACCTCAACGACAACAACCTCCTCGACCCCCTACAGGCCGGCTTCCGTCCCCTACACTCCACCGAAACTGCCTTACTCAAACTCTCCAACGACCTGCTAACCGCCAAAGCTAATGGCCACTATTCAATGCTCCTACTCCTTGACCTCTCTGTGGCCTTCGACACAGTCGACCACCCCCTCCTCCTCAAAAAAACTACACTCCCTCGGCCTCAGAGATTCTGCTCTCTCCTGGCTCTCATCCTACCTGTCACAACGCTCTGTCAGTGTTACCTATAATGCTACCACCTCCCCCTCTCTGTTGGGGTCCCTCAAGGCTCCGTCCTCAGGCCCCTTCTCTTCTCAATCTACACCTCCTCCCTTGGCCAACTCATACACTCTCACGGCTTTAACTACCACCTATATGCTGACGACACACAAATCTATCTCTCAACCCCCCACCTCACCCCCTCAGTCTCTGCACGAATCACACACCTACTGAGCGACATATCAGACTGGATGTCGCTCCACTTCCTTAAACTGAACCTCTCCAAGACAGAGTTTCTTGTCTTCCCCCCCAGCCCAGACACCACCCCCCATTGACTTCTCCATCATGTCCAACAACGCCACCATCAAATCCGCCCTGCAGGCCAGAGTACTTGGTGTCATTCTGGACTCCAACCTATCCTTCCAGCCCCAAGTCCAATCTTTTAACAAGCTCGTGCAGACTCCACCTCCGCAACATCGCCAAAATACGCACGTTCCTAACCCCAGAAACCACTAAACAGCTCATCCACTCCCTCATCATATCACGACTCGATTACTGCAACTCCCTCCTTACTGGCCTGCCTCGCCGCTGGGTATCCCCACTTCAGTCGATCCTGAATACGGCAGCCAGATTCATTCACCTTTCCAACCGCTCCATCTCCGCCACCCCCCCTCCACTGGCTTCCGATTGCACAACGGATCAAATTCAAAATCCTAACACTGACGTACAAAGCCGTCCACCACACTGCCCCGAACTACATCACTGACCTAATATCCAAGTACCACCCAGCACGCACACTCCGCTCCTCGCAAGACCTCCTTCTCTCTAGTTCCCTGGTCTCCTCCTCCCATTCCCGCCTCCAGGACTTCTCCAAGGTGTCACCCATCCTCTGGAACTCCCTGCCCCAACCCATCAGATTATTACCTACTCTCCTCTCCTTTAGGCGCACCCTGAAAACCCATCTCTTCAGGGAAGCCTACCCCACCCCCTGCTAACTTGCCGACCTCCTCCACTCTTCCTACCACTCCATCCCCCACAGCTATCCCCTCCCTCCTAGATTGTAAGCTCGAAAGAGCAGGTCCCTCAATCCCCTCATGTTTTGCATTGTATTGTTATTGTTCTGTCACATGTTCTGTCCCCCTTTGTAATGTACAGCGCTGAGTGAACTATCGGCGCTTTATAAATACTGTATAATAATATTAATTCTATATACTTAAACCACATCTAATCAAGACATTAATACCTAAACAAATTAATTTGTGAGTGATCTGCATTATTTTCAGTGGAGCACAGGGGAGACATCCAGGATCTTTTAGGCCCTGCATGTCATTAAAGAGAACCTGTTCTCCCCCCCCCCCCCTATGAAAACATAGGGGACTTTTTTCCTCCTCTATGTGATGGGGAAAAAAAGTTAAGTAAAAAAAACCAAAACAAAACATTTTTTCTTTTTTTACTGTAAAAGGAAGGTGTTCTGGATCTGAAGGCCTTACACTGTTTAAAAAAAGTGCACGTTTTTGGATGGAATCAGTTCATTTGTTGGCCTCCGTGCACCAGTTGACATAAAGGATGCCCAACTCCACATCCTATCTTCTTCAACCATCAGTGTTTTCTCTGGTTTACGGTAGCAAAGTCTTCATTACCAATTTTGTGTCAACACTGTGGGTCTTCACCAAAGTACGGGTGTTGGTTCTCCTACAAATCCGTGGTTTTTTGTAACCAGAGTCTGCATTGGGCCTGGAATGGTGTTTCAATCAAGATTCAGTCGCTGGGAGACTTTGGGTGAGTCCTGATTCTTTGCAGTCAACCCTGCTCCACCCACCTTGGTTTGGAGTGCTTTGGCTTATTCTGGACACCAGTGCGTTTCTCCCACCAAAGAAACTTTAGAAATTTCATCTTAATGTCAGTTGACTGTGTTCTCTCCAGACCGTCTCTATCTGCTTTTGCATGAGGGTCCTGGGCTTCATGATTCCTTCCTTTTGAAGGAGTCACCTTTTGTGCAGCATCATACCATACTTCTGCAGCGGCAGAATCTGGTCAAATGGAAAGGTTCTAGGGTCTCTTGACTGGACCATTTGTCTATCTCGCCTGACAAGGGTGTCTGTCTTGGTGGCTTCATTCTCCCTTACTGCTGTCCAAGAGGTCCTTTCTCCCTCTCCATTGGATCATCACAACGGATGCCAACTACAATATTTGGTTGGGGGAGAAGGGGGTCTGTCAGTTCAGGGTCTATGGCCTCAGGAGGAAACCAGACTTTCCATCAACATCCTAGTGCTCAGGGCGAATAGTCTCTCCCATATGACAACTCTATTTGGGGTCTAGTTGGAGAATGCCACGTCAATGCATGGATCAGGGGGAGTTGTGTCTACACACGGATATCTTTCACCATATTTGTCAATACTGGGGCAAGCCAGAAGTGGATCTGTGTCCAGACTCTGCCGTGAGTACTGTGAGGTGTCCGATTTCTACTTTAGCCACACTCTAACTTCCATTGGCTTCCTTTTTCATGGATTGTTCCTTCATCCAGGGGGTTATGTGAGGAGTTACACCTGCTGGATCTCCACTGACACTACAAATTAATCTAATCTTGTAAGCCCTGCAAAAGCCTCCATTTGGAACATCCAGCTCTTTCATATGAGCATCACTTTTTGTTACAAAGAGGGATAAGATGGTATTTCAGCCTTGGTTATCTGTCTGGTCAGTGCATGCTGAAGCACACACTTCATGTGGCCTTCAGATTAGCACAACAGTGCGTAGAGAGCATCATAGAATGAGTTTCCATGGCCAAGAAGCTGCATCCAAGCCTTATATCACCAAGTGCAATGCAAAGCGTCAGATGCTGTGGTGTAAAGCACACAGCCACTTGACTCTAGAGCAGTGGAGAAATGTTCTCTGGAGTGACTAATCGCGATTCTTTGGCTGGTGAATCGTTAGATGTATCTGGGTTTGGCGGTTGCCAGGAGAACGGTACTTACCTAACTGCATTGTGTAAAGTTTGGTGGAGGGGGGATTATGGTGTGGGGTTGTTTTTTCAGGGCTTTCAATGGCTTGACCCTTGGTTCCAGTGAAGGGAACTCTTAAGGTGTCAGCATACCAAGACTTTTTGGACAATTTTCATGCTCCCAACTTTGTGGGAACAGTTTGGGGGTGGCCCCTTCCTGTTCCAACATGTCTGTGCACCAGTGCATAAACCAAAGTTCATAAAGACATGGATGAGCGAGTTTGGGGTGGAGGAGCTTGACTAGCCTGCAGAGTCCTGACCTCAAGCCAACAGAACACCTTTGGGATGAACTGGAGCGGACGCTGCGAGCCAGGCCTCCTCGTCCGACATCAGTGCCTGGCCTCACAAATGCGCTTCTGGAAGAATGGTCAAACCTTCCCATATTCTCGCTCCTAAACCTTGTGGACAGCCTTCCCAGAAGAGTTGAAGCGGTTATAGGTGCAAAGGGTGGACCAACTTAATGCTGAGCCCTATGGGCGAAGACTGGGATGCAATTAAAGTTCATGTGCATTTAAAGGCAGGCATTCCAATACATTTGGCAATATTGTTTGTATTCATGTATGTGTGTTTTATATATGTACAGTATACACACACGCGTGTGTGTGTATATGTATATATATATGTGTGTGTGTGTGTGTGTGTGTGTGTGTGTGTATATGTGTATATATATGTATGTATGTATGTGTGTATATGTATGTACACACACACACACACACACGTGTGGAGATTTCCCTGAGTCTTTTTCCTTCCTCCTCTTCATTCGTGGCTGTACAGTTTGGTCTTTCCAAAGGTCTTTGGCCCTATTCAGGGCCTCCTAAGGACCCAGGTGTGTTTGTTCTGGGGTACTTCTGCTTTTAAAGGAACAATACAGTGCACACTCTGGACACGTTTGGATAGGTCCACAATCTCCAGAAATCAGAAATTTGTTCCAGTCCAGTAGTTGAAATATCTGGCATTACCCCTGTCGAGGCAAAGGAGATTCCCTCCAGAGTAATGCCTTACATTACAAAATCAGGTGGCTTTTCTGAGTCCTGAGGTATCCTTGATTTGTCTCTGCATTGAGTATTGGGCAAGATGGTGGCCTTTCAAGGCAGTTTCCTTTGTTCAGTTCCAGAACTCTGCAGCAGAATGTTCTGATGAGACAGGGGACGTGGTTGTTTGGTCTCTCCGCTGCCTTTGCATCCATGGTTCTCCAAAGGTTGTGATTGAGGTCTGTTCTCCCCCTTTTCTTGCAAGTTGTTGAGGCCAGACACCAGACTCACAGGTTAGGGAGGTAGTGCTTGATCACCTTTAGTACAGGGAATTTGGCCTTCACACCAGCTTGGCCCAGGAGAACATGATATTCTAACAAAGGGAACATGCTGGAGGACGCGGCAGATTTCCTTTGGAAAGGGCCAATCTTCCATCCTTTATTGAAGCCAGAATTTTGAAGGACAAAGGCGTGTCAGATGCAGTTTATCCCTGTGATTTTTGAGAACCAGGAAGGCTACTTCAAGGAAGATTACCATAGGATCTGGAAATCCTATGAGGCCTGGTGTGAGGCTCAGGAATTTCATCCTAACAAGTATGTTGTGGGCCATATTTTTGACTTTTCAGCAGTCGAGGATACATTTCAGCTTTATCATTTTCTCTTTGACTGCCATGGTTAGGAAATCAGGCTTGCTATTTGGGTCGTCTTGAATGGCCAAAGAATGTCACATGGCTATTTAAACCTACTAATTTAACATTGCATTCATCAGCTTTTCTTTCAGTGATTCAAGTCTGCAAGGCTGCAACATGGTTTTCAGTTCACTTTTGCAAGATTTTACTAGGTGGATGTAGGAGCTGCTGATAACGCTGCTTTTGGTCTGTGTTTTGTAGGCTGCTGCAGAAGTTTTTTGGCCCTTAATGTGCATTGCTTTAGGGTCATCCATGTAAGTAAGGTATAATAAGAGTAGTAGAGCTACTCTGTGTTCCAGAACAATCAAAAATCCATTTTTTTTTTGGCCAATTTAACATGGCACCCAAGTCGACTTCAGTATACTGTGAATAGTGCAAAATAAATCTTTACATTCATTTTCTCCATTTTTTACTTTAAAAATGCTGCAAGTCCAGTAAAATGCCATTCTGCTATTCTACAGAACACCAGCCCCTCTCCTTATGTTCGTAACAAAAGGGAAGGTTTTCTGTAGTTCAGAAGATATTGGCTCTGGTGCAATGAAAAACAAAAGCAGCGTGATTAGCGCTGCCAGTTACCTGATCAAACAAAGCTCGGAGCCAGGTAGATTTTGCATGTGACCAACAAACATACAAAGCAAGGGGAAAATTTGCTCCAGAGATGTACGGATTTTTATTTTTGTCCAAACTTTCACTTAAACTTTTGTGGAGACTTTGGGAGTGGATTTAATGTTTGGTTTTAATCAACTGACATTAAGATTTGAGGTGAATAGAGCCCTGCTGGGCTATCGTATTCTGGCAGTGGGGCGGATTGAACACAAACTTACTAACAAGCACGTTCTTGAGAAGTCAGTCATTAAATCAACTACTCCTGAACGTGAACAACCATAGATGGAACAAAAATTGTCCAGTCCCTGCTGAACCAGCTTAATTTCAGTCCATTTATGGCCAGCTTTAGTTTTACACCACCAAAACCACAGGTTCACTTAGACATGAGTTGTAGTCTAATCAGTATGTTTTCTGTTCCAGGGGTTAAAGACTTCCTTAGTGGAATACAAATCTTCCACATTCATCATAATCTGCCAGTTGGCAACAAAGTCGATTATAGCGCCTTCTCTGATAAATGCCCTGGCATCGCAGGTCAGTAGAACACTACTCAAAACTCCGTCTCTTCTCCGAGAAGGTGTGGGATGTCTAATTATACTTCTGCAGACTCAACAATCCTTGGATGTGGGAAAAAAGTAAGTGACCAGGTGTATAAAAAGTGTTTATTTCTATTTCTCTGTTGTTCATTAACTACTTGTGAACCAGCAAGGTATTTTTAGAGCTGATGGTCAGCTTAAATCAATAACCGCAATCTGAATGGCAGTCCTGGAATCCCCCTGCTGCTTTCGGGCTCTTTTGGGTTTTCCCGTCCCATTAGGAGACCAGCTGGTGCTTCCGCCATCTGACCATAGAGGTGACCAGAGACAGCAATGGCTCCGATCACCTCTTTGGAATAGGAAATTGGAAGCGATTAACATTTTTTAATGTAGATTTTACAGTTTTTTTTGGAATTGGGGTTGTAAAGCCCCTGCAACAACCCTGCTTTAAATACAGCTGAAGCATGCCTGAAATGCTTGGAACTTGTGTTCCTAGACTACTTGTCACAGTAGTTGCTTTGGAGCTGCAGAGCTCTGGACCACTCTTCACAATGACTTCAACTACCTGGTTATGAAGACTGTTGGGGGGAGCACGGGGTGCAGTGGTCTCATGTTCCTGGCCATCATTGTAGGGGCTGAGCCTCTGCAGCAGTTGCGGACTTGGTGCCCCAAAGGTATTGTTGCAGGTCTAATGATATCCAGGTAGAAAAAGGGCCCATTCCTTGATCGCACTCAGGCGCAGTAGGCTCAATTCATGAAACTGTATCGACCGCTTTAACATCAACGGTAAAACTGCTCATAGCATTTTTTTTTAAACCATTTTTTGCAATTCACTAAAAGCTATTAAAATACATCATGCACTGTTTCTTGAAGAAAGACTTGGTGGCCTGTGACAGCTACTTACTGGTAAGACCCCATCTTGCACCCTGCTTCTCAACCACCGGCTTTAACAGCATGGCTGCTGAAGCCTGGGTGCTGAGACAGCACATTGAGTAATTCTGTTATCCCTACTATATTGAAATCACTTAAATCTGTTTGGCTAAAAGTTTACCACCCAAATGTTGAAGGCTTACTTTGATGTAAGTCTTTAGAAGTTCACTTCTGTGCTTCTTGGTTGGAAGGGTTCTAGCATCCTTTACATGTAAAAGGTGCCTGGCCTTGACGGTGCTTTGCCAAATCAACTTCCAGGACAGAATGAGACTCCTACCTAAAACAGGAAACGCATCCACAATTAAGAGCTTAGTCACTTAGTCTCAATATTTGTTTCCTGTGGCCCAACAAAAACATCAAAATTATATTTTCCTTCAGGCCTTCATTCTAATTGCAAGGGCATCCCAGTATATGTTGCCGCATTTTCTAATGGACTTGGAAGCTTGCATCTCGAACTGGCCTTTCTCTAACATTAATCCATGACCGCAACCTTGAGCAGTGATTAGCTCCTTCTTAACAGTAAACACAATGAGACACATTGTGAAAACCCCACTCACACCCTTGTCCCTCAGTTTAGATGATATTTCCTAACTGCAAGGCAGCGTAAAACTTGTTCTGTTTGACGGATAGCCATTGGAACTTAGGGCTTCCTCCTGATGCTGATCTGTGAGGCTTTTCTGCAGTTTTTTTGTTCTGGGATTTCGACCCCCATTTCATGTAGGGTTTTAGACTCCTAAGGCAACCCTGGCTACGTTGCCTGTCGTCCTCTGCCTGGATGACATTCTTCTGTAAACTCCAATAGAAGAGGGCATTTTGGAAGACCTGCAGAAAGTAACCTTCACTCCTGAAAAGCTGGGTTGGCTCATCAACAAGCAAAAGTAATCTGGTTCCAGCACAGCCCATTTTTTTTTTTCTTTAATTCAATCCACTCTAGTGAATAGGTTTTTTTTTTTCCTTGCAAAGGTTCTGTCAATCACCACGCAGTTCAGCTCCCCTTGTAAAGGGCTTCACTACGTTGGTGGATAGATCCAGAGGGCAGACCTAAGCCCAGTGGGTGCCAGAAGGGCACAATAGAATCCAGTGCCTGGAGCTGGGGTGCCCATCTGTGGAAGTTGAGGGCACAGAGGGTGGATGTTTAACCTGGTCAGGTCCTCGTTGGGCTTTCAGGAAGATGGTCCAAGGTCAAGAGGGTCAAATGTTTTCATATGCTACAACTATAGCATAACTAAATCACCAAAGTGCTACCAGATCTCAAGAGCTGCTAGGGTTGGACCAAGAAATTTTGCAAGGGGTCCTTTTTTGATAGGAGGGAACCTTGTCGCAGCTCCCTGTGGAATATTTTCCCTGGGGTCAGTTTTTCCATGCAGGTTTAACTCCCTCCACCTATCTGGTACCATGCTGCATCCAGGGCACTTTTTTTCCTCCAGTCCCTGTGACAATTAAGAATTATCCATCACTGAGTTTCAACAGCAGCTTTCCAGAATACTTGCTGGTATGGACCGCTGTGGTCAAAACCTGAAGCCCTCCCCTTCATTATTGTGGAGGACAAAGTAGAGACTGACAAACTTATCCCAAGAAAAGAGCACTGAAGCAGGGTTAGGCTCCAGAAGAACCCTAGGGTCAGCGTTATCTCAGACCAAAAAAAGACAGATTTTTTTTTTTTGTGTGTGTGGAAGTTGTCCAGAATAATTAAGTTTCTGCTTCGAGTCCTTCACTTCAAGGGTTACAGGATAGGAATCACTGAGTCTGCCACTGCATCCCCAGTCCTTCCCCGCACATCCTCATTTAAAGGATATTTTTTATGCAGACTGAGCTCACCCACAAAGTGTTCACCCTGTCAAACAAGGTCACGCACCAATACCACATGGAAAGTGAGTTCACAATAAAATCTAGTGGTGCCTTCAGTCTCTTATATCCATTAGGACCCTCATGTGCCCAGTGGACAAGGTCCCAGTATTTAAAGGGTTACTAAACCCACAACAGTAAAATCACTGTATATGCACTAAAGCATGCTCTTTATACTCACTTTGGAACCTAAAGGGTTAATCCTCTGCATTGTGTAAAAAAGGCTGTTTGATCCTGACTTCTCTGGTTGTCCTCTTGTTCAAATGTCCACATCTTATCTACTGATGAGACAGAATGAACTGTAGCCATTCTGCACATGCTCAGTTTAGTGTGTATTACTAGAGGGTTTTTTTTTTTTGGAAGAGTGCATGTGATCAGCACAGAGCCAATCGGCACTGTACAAACAGAGGTCCAGGGTTTTGCATCCTCCTGGAGCAGAAAGAAAACTCCTCCTGCAAGCTTTAACGAGTGCTCTGCTGAACACTGATAGAAGTCACAAGACTGCTCTATCTGCTGATGAGAAAAGGTATTTAGCAGTTTATATTTACGAACACTTCCATGTTCTGTGTACTGTGGGAGACCAGAAATATTGCATGCAGGCTCTTGGGTTTAGTAAGGATGCCTTGGAGAAATGTCTGGTGTCTTTATTCTAGGCATGCTGGTAGTAACAGCTTTTAGCCACCATCAATTGCAGCTGTTGTATGTCGAAGCCTTAAAGTCAGTGCTTGTCGCTTGACGAGAGAGGATTCTCTCCTCACAAATTTTCCTCCCTAAGGCTTTGATGATCTGAAAATTCTCAATTTTTTTTGCATGAGAGTTATGAGAAAGTTTGTAGTTTTTCTTTGGAGGAGTGCCCTTTGTGCAGATCTCTCCAACAGAATGTATCAGTGAAATGGAACAAGAGGATGCAGTTGGGATCCCTTGTTGCCGTTAATACCAAACACAAGATAGTCTTGTGACTGGTGAATTTCTACACTGATGTTGGAATTGGGAAAATTTGTACCTCCCTTTATCCTGTAGGATCCCGATGATGGTCACCAGCTTAACAGGCTGGGGAATTCTGGACAATGTTTAGGCCCAGGAAATCATTCTGTGTGGGAGGATCTCCACACTGATGAACTGTCCACACTGCATAGACCTTCTGGTCTCCAGGTTAAGTGCTAAGCTGGGCACGTTGGTCACAAGGACCAGGGATCCTTAAGCATTGTGTATATTCTGGTGACAACTCCAGCAAAAAGGCATAAGATCTTAAGGAAAATATACCGATCTTTTGAAGTGGTGTTCATACAGGAGACACATATATCCCAGGATTGAAACATTAAGTTATACTCTAAATATCTTCCCACCTGGTACTACACAGACCCACCAATAAGACGTTCAAAAGGGAGTGGCGATATAAAATTTACTCTGGACGAAAAGCTGGTAGACCCAGCAGGCCATTATTTCTAAGAGGGAATATGCAGGGAAGAGAGTGTACATTAGTGAATATATACTGCCTTAATAAAAGTCTGACACTATACTTGGAAGGAATTTTGGCAAAACTTAGACTTTAAAAGGGGTAGTGTGATTTGTGGCAGGTGATTTAAATTTTTGCATGGACCCAGGAATGGATCCCTCCTCATGCACCAGGGGAGAGAGAGAGAGAGAGAGAGAGAGAGGACTCGAAGGAATATTAATAAAAATAAAAAATAAAAGGCTATATCAATGTCAGCTGATGGATGCTTGGAAGGTTGATCATCCAAAGGAAAGGGACTATACCTTCTTCTATGCGGTGCACAGCATGTATTCAAGACTGGATTATATGTTGATCAAACATATTCTTGGAGTCTTTGGTGAAAACTAATATAGATGTAATATATATCGGACCATGCTCCTGTTACAATGAGACTACGGTTTAGAGGGGAACAGAGTAAAACAAACATGGAGATTAAACGAGACTATCTTACAAAATCCGAAGGTGGAAATAAAACATTGCTGAAAGAGCTGATATCTGACTGGATACACTTAGACCAAGTGGGATTCGTCTCGGGTAGAGAGGGAAAAGAGAATAGCTTAAGAACATTACTTATTCTCCAAAAAAAAAAAAAGGAGAGGTTCTGGGAGTTTTATGATAGATTATACTGAGAACATTAGCAATCGGGCCTAGAATGATGCAGTGGATAAAAGAGCTATATAGGGCTCCCTCAGCTGTGGTAAAAGTAAACGACTCACTATCCAAATTTTTTTAGGATGTACAATGGACCAGAGACAGGAATGTCCCCTATCCCTGTTGCTATTTGTGATCTCCTTGGAACATTTATTAGCCACTGTTAGAAATAGCATAGGTGTCAAGGAAATGCAGATGGGGGATACAGAACATAAAGTGGCTGCCTTTTGCAGATAATATGCTGTTTTATATAGCAAACCCCAGATTAACAATACCAAATTTAATGAGAAAACTGAAAAGAATACAAAGCTATCTAACCTTAAAATCAACCCCTCGAAAAGCGAGATCTTAAATATAAATGTTACAGAGGCTGAGAAATCTTACAGAAAGGATTCCCCTTTAAATGGAGAGAAAAAGAACTAAAGAATTTGGGAATAAAATTAACATCGTCTGCAAGAAACTTATATCGGGCAAATTATATCCCACTAATAAATGAGCTAAAGAAGGAAATGAGGAAAGCTTCTATGGGAAAGCAGTCCTGGATAGGTTGGATAAATATAATTAAGATAACAGTACCAAAAGTTTTTTTTTTTTTTTTTTTTTTTAAATATAAATTGAATATGCTCCCAATATCTCTTCCGGGGTCTTTTTTTTTTTTTTAGGTGTCTAAAAAAAAAAAAAAAAAAAAAAAGATACTCGGGTATGTGTGGGTTAACAGGAAACCAAGAGTTAAATACAAAGTTTTATGTAGTAATAAAAAAAAGGGAATATTAAATATGCCAGATTTCTAGAGATATTATAATTCGGTGTTATCACGAATTGTAGAGTGGATACATAATGCACAAAGGAGAAGCTGGGTAAAAATGGGGAGTTCACTTAGTAAGGCACCTTTTAGAGAAGTGTATTTGGATACCACAGGAATTTCGTACGTGAAATGAGGATACAAATATTTTGACACGGAATGTATTTTTGGGATGAATTACACAAGCAGAAGGAGTGGAAGTTTAATTCACTGTCAGTCCCTTTTGGCGGGAACAACAATTTTTCCACCCGGGAATGGCAATGGCTCAGGGAAATGGATTATTGATAGAAATGCACATTTAAAAGATATTCTGGATAAAGGGGTGGTATGCTCTTTATATGATTTGAGGAATACGAAGGAAATATTTTCTACGCTAGATTAGTGGTGGTATGGTCAAATAAGACATTTTGTTTCAAAGCTCCCACAACCACTAAGGCTTGAGGAAGAAATGTATCCTTTAGAACAACTGTTGAGTACAAATAGAACACACACACTACCTCTAGGATTTACAGAATACTTACTGAAATGGAGGGATCGGTACCCCAAAAATTCCTGGAAAAGTGGGAAACGGAGCTTGGAACAAAATTGAATGAGCAACAAAAAAGTAAAATGTTTAGATTAACACATGGAGCGATGAATATAGTGGAAATGAATTGTAAATGTCTGGTTAGATGGTATAATACTCCTAATGTGATGCAAAAAAACTAAGGCCAGAGATCTCATCCCAGTGCTGGAGAGGATGTGTGAGTAAAGGTACAGTGGCACTTATCTGGTGGGACTGCCCCAAAATACATGAGTTTTGGAGGGAGATAGTTATTTATTTATATATATAAATATCCAGAGGAATAGTGTACAGATGGATTCGTGGGTTTGCCTATTTCATAAATCAAAGCGGTCTGAGAATCAATATAAAAATGATATTGTTCCATCTTTTAAATTCAGCTAAAAGTCCTATTCATAAATATTGGCAAACAGAAGGCCCAAAAATAAAGGACTGGATGGAAAGAGTTGAGTATATACATAGGATGGAAGAATTCTGCCATATAGATGAGGATAAAATGGAAAATTTTAAAAAGATCTGGGAAGGATGGTATATTTTCAAAAATGAAAGATTTTTAGAAGTGGTTGGAGTGTAGGACAATAAAGAAAATTAAATAAGGAGATGGGAAAAGATGAGGAGAAATAATAAGATAAATTAACAAAAGATCAAGACGTAAGCAGAAGGACAGGCAAGAGGTGGGGGGGGGGGGGGGGGTAAATGTTGGAGTTATTCTAAATAAGTATAGATTTTTGTATTTTAAGATGTTGATTTGAAACAGATTTGTATGATAAATTAAAGCTATAATATGTAAAAAAAAAAAAAAAAAAAAAAAAAAAGCAGCCAGATGAATTCTGCAGTGTTTAGAGATATACGGTCAGCCCAGGTTCAGCCAAATGCAGCACAGTTGATTGGACGGCGCTTCACAGTACAGATGGACAATGATCTAAAACACACTGCAAAAGCAACCCAGTAGCTTTTGAAGGAAAAGTGGAATATTCTGCAATGGCTGAGTCAATCACCTGATCTCAAACCAATTGAGCATACATTTCACTTGCTGAAGGAAAAACTAAAGGCAGAAAGACCCACAAACAAAACAACTAAAGAGAGCTGCAGTCAGAGCCTGGCAAAGCATCAGAAAGGAGGAAACCCAGTCTTTGGTAATGTCCATGGGTTCCAGAATTCAGGCATTTATTGCCAGTAAATTATTCTCAACAAAAGCTTAAATAACATTTTTATTTATATTTTTTTGTCCAATTACACTTGCGTCCCTGAACATGGAGGGACTGTACGTAAAAATGGTTGCAGTTTCTAAAATTGATTCTTGAGATTTATGTTCAACCCCTTGAATTAAAGCTGAAAATCTGCACTTCAAATTCATTTGGATTGTTTCGTTTGAGTTTATTCTGGTGGCATACAGAGTCAAAAGTATAAAATTGTGCCCGTGTCTCAAAACAAAAACAAAATATTTTGAGAGAGAGAGACACTGTATACTAGCCTGACACACATTCAAAACCAAGCAGTGCGGCATCAGAGAGGGGACACAAGGGAGCCAAGAGGATCCAGGGAGAGAGTGGGAAGGGGAGAGTCCCCCCACCACCCAGACAGACCGCCCATCACGTACCTGGATCGTGAGCCTGACGTGATGGCAGGCTTCCCGTACAACTCCGGCTCAAGGACTGCTGATGTGAGACAGCGGTCGCAGGGGCACGGTGGGGTATGAGTGCCTGAGATCAGTCCGGTAATAGCAGGTGAGCTGATGAGTTGCAGGCAAGGAGCAGGGTTCTGATGTAGCCATGCGGGATGGATGTATACTAGAGCGCAGCTTGCTGAGGATGCAGGGTTAGATGAGCCGGGTTCGGTATCGGTCAGGCAGATTTGGCTTACAGCAGCAGGAGGAAGAGTAGTCAGGTCACAGGCCAGGTCAGCAACAGAAGATCAATCAGACAGGAGCAGAGACGGAATAATAATCCAAGACAAGCTAGAGGTCAGGGCAGGAAGCAATCAAGCAGAGATCAGGAACAGGCTGGTTCCGTATCAGGAGTCAATCACAGGAATCGGGGAACACGAGCAAAGAAAAGGCCATACGGCAATGGGACAACTACTGCAGCCAATTTAAATAGCCCTTTTGGCGCCAGCATTAGTGACAGGCTCGCGCCTGCATATGTGCAAGTACCTGCACATCTGTTTGACTGGTAAGGACTCTGCGCATGCGCCTATTTGTGCACCGCGGAACTTTACCTGCACTATGGGCAGGCCTTCCCTGACACCGCCCCTGGAGAAAACAATAACAGAGTCCTGTAGGACTGTCAGTTCAGGAGTTGATGAGTAGGCAAGAACAAGTGAATGCATGGTTCAAGGATGAAAAGGTGATAGCAGCCCCTCAGTCACCCCTGGATGGAGCAAGAGGTGGGGTTTCAGACAAAGGGAATTTGTGACCTCTGTATCGGCCCTTGGATCTTGCAGGTAGCCAGGGTAGAGGAGCCGAGGGCACAGTGATGTCGGTAGAGTAGCACCAATCAGGAAAGTCCATCTGGGTAAGGTCCGACTGAGTAACAATGGGTGGAAGATCATCTTTAGTGCTTAATAATGCAGATTTGCCATCCCTTTTCTGCATGGAGGCTAAAGGGGCACCCCCACCTATATGTGGTGCCGGCTGCACATAGGGCATCCAAAAGAGGGTTTTGAACCCTGTGTTGCATGTAATGTGTGGCGGGACAGCATAGGTAGAATGTTCTTTTGCCACTGTGGCCTCTGGCAGCCCCAGAATACGGATATTGGAACGGCGGCTGTGGTTCTTATCACCTGATTGGCAAAGGAGGATCTCTTTCCTCTGGTCCTATCCTGCACATTTATCTCAAAGTGTTGATAGTATAGGGATAGGTGTCTCCAGCCTATTGCTAAGATGAGTAGTATCTGACTGCAAATAATATAATCTTGTGCACTGCTACACCCTAGGTAAAATGAAGGAAGGAGGACATTGCTGCACTCACTAGCCAAGTGTACTCTCAAATTAAATAATTAGACAAAAAATGTGATGCGCTAACTCCTCAATGTGAAACAGAAATCTTAAAAACAAACACAAACAATCCTCAAAAAATCAAATGTGAAGTTATCAGTCCAATCCAACAAATAAGTCCTAATGTTGCGCTATCATCCAAAAATTCCAAAAACATGCTTGGATTGTAGCCCCACTCCCTGTTCACCTTGATATTCCTTCCACGTGCTTGATCTTCATTGAATCTTAGCTCCAAAGCCATGCATGAAAAAAACAATATATACCGTAGTGCATTGCTATTTTTAAAAAACTACACGCACTCACTTTCATTAAGAAAAAATAAAATGTGCTCCAAGATGCAAAAATCCAATATTCGCTTTTCTCCACCGTGCAAATTAATCCATAGCGTTTCCCATCACTGAATAAGTGTACCATACACTCTCCTTTTTTCCTTGACCTATAAGGTAGGTCACAAACACTTAAAAGCAATGATCGACTTCTGCTGGTTTACTGCTGACCTTTAGTGGCTATTTCCTTGATCCTGGCCCTTTAGGAGAACGGACTCAAGGATTCCCAATGGGATGGTATATGATCAAGAGGAAAGAGAACAGATCATAGTGCAACCCCATAAAAATAAACTGTTTTATTCAAATGTAAAATGAACTCACAAAGATAATGAAATAGCAAGCATGTACATATCCATCAACCAAAAAGGTTCCTCACATCGCTCATTCCTGCTTGCGCAGTACCGGAAGTGACGTCACTAGGCTCTGCCTGACACGTTGCGTCACTGATCACGTGATTTCTTCAGGGTATGAATCTGACTGCAATATCTTGTTTAAGGGCCTTCTCCCCTCTGCAGGCAAAGCGATCCAGATCCTCTGGTGGAGATAGACCAAATGTGCTGTTTCAGGTCTCTATACCCTGTAATGTCATAAATATCAAAGATTCTGATCCTTAGAGGCCACTGAGTAGGGGGAAGCCGGGGCTGCCGTGTCACTCACCAGTCTGGGAGATACGATCGGTGATACCGCTGGAACCTTTAAAGACTGGCATGTGGCCATGGCGTAATGCCTCCGCTCCGTTTTCCGGCATAATCTTGGAGCCCTCTCCTCTCGTTTGCACGCACCAAAGAAAGAATTTATGGAGCCCCAGCCAGCAGTGGAAGTCCCCCGAGGCTGGGAAGAAGCTCTGCGGCAGTGGGACAAAACACAGTTAAGCTGATTTAGCCACGGGGACCCCCATAGCAGGCTGAAGAAGCATTGGTCTGTAAGGAGCTCTTCCATGTCCAAGCCAGGCCCCCTTCAGGTTATGTTGTAAGTCATTTCCTTTTAGAAGGGGCCTTCTTGCACTCTGAAAACAAAACCAAAAGTAGTGTTTTTGTGCAAAGTATTGCATTAAAAATGATGTGCTTTTCTACCCTTCAGCAATCATTGCAGTTAAATTTTGTACTGCCTTTGCAGGTTTCTGACCTGTTCTTTTTGGAGTGTGCTGCAACCTCTTGTCATAGGATTCTAAGATGCTCACGATTACGTTCACGCTTTTAAGATGTGTGTGATGCTTCAGCCAGTAAACACACTAAATTAATAGCTTAGGTTCAGAGCCCCTCAGTACCTTGAGGGTAATGTAAATGTGGAAACCTGATTAAATGCCAGTATAAAATTTGGAGCCATTCGCAAGGGTGGCTGTATCGCTTAAGGTCAGTTTTATGTAAGAATTCTTCTGTTTGAATTGAAGACTTCATTAACTAATAAATATTTTAAGGTTTGAAGCACTTCTGGAACGGAAATCATCGCATCAGGCCTGATTGTTTTAGTCCCTAGCGAAAATCAACCCATTAATTGTTACCCATAGATTTAGTGAAGCTAACAAATTTTAATTTTTTTTAGTGCCTAAACTGTTTTTCTACATATCTGTTCTTGTCCTGTAGGCCATTTATTCATCTCTGCAAGGTGCCTGACCTGGTCGGTGTTCTGAAGGAAATATCCAGCTTATATGACATATCCTCGTTTTTAGAATACCTTCTATTAAATTTGGTCTCCACTATCATCCACTCATCAGCAGGTATGTGGATCTCTATCAGTCGGCTTTGTAAGGCACTTGTGCCCAGGCTATGAACTTATAAACTTATTACTGACAAAAATGTAATGTTTAAAACAAGTCACCCCTGACCTGTAGCTGCCTGTGCTGTAAAGTAATTTGTACTCACAGATCACAGCAAAGACTCAGCTGGCTTCAAAGAGCTTAGAAACACTGTGTTTACATTAGAAGGTTGGAAGGCTACCAAGATTCTGCTGGGCCCCTTCTGCACATGGCATCACCATCTGGATGAAACTTTTGTTGCTGGGATCATGGCTGGAGCTGCAGTGATCTTCCCAGTTTAACCACCTCAACCATCGTAAGGGTGTGAAGTGGTTAAAAGCAAAACTAAAAAAGTTCAAAGAGCTTAAACCCTTACTATACTGCGGCCTCGGATCAGCAGCTAATGGCAAAGAATATAGACACAAATGTGACCTGAGTTGTGTAAATAAATCTTACCCAATATTGAGCTTTACAAAATGCAGATATGTCTATAGGCTAATTTACAAGTGACCAGACACCTTCAGTATGTACAGAATATCATTGGGACCAAAGGTCTACTTGAACACTATAATCACATGTGGACTCAGTAGGTTAGTTGGCAGGGGTGGTAGATCATGGCAAGTGTGAAAATGTGTTATACTAGTATAAGAGAACATACACTATATTGCCAAAGTATTGGGACACCTGCCTTTACCGACAGATGAACTTTAATGGCATCCCAGTCTTAGTCTGTAAGGTTCAATATTGAGTTGGCCCACCCTTGCAGCCATAACAGCTTCAACTTTTCTGGGAAGGTTCACAAGGTTTAAGAGTGTGTATGGGAATGTTTGACCATTCTTCCAGAAGGCACTGATGCTGGACTAGAAGGCTTGGCTTGCAGTTTCCGCTCCAATTCATCCCCAAGGTGTTCTATGGGGTTGAGATCAGGACTCTGTGCAGGCCAGTGAAGTTCCTCCACCCCAAGCTCGCTCATCCATGTCTTTATGAACCTTGCTTTGTGAACCCTCCAAAGTTGGGAGCATGACATTGTCCAAAATGTCTTGGTATGCTGACGCCTTAAGAGTTCCCTTCACTGGAACGAAGGGGCAAAGCCCAACCCCTGCAAAACACCACACCATAAACCCCCCTCCACCAAACTTTTCAATTGGCACAGTGCAGTCTGGCAAGCACCATTCTTCTGGCAACCGCCAAACCCAGACACGTCCAGATTTCCAGACAGAGAACCGTGATTTGTCGCTGCAGAGAACACGACTCCACTGCTCTAGTGTTCCGTGATAGTGTGCTTTATACCACTGCATCTGATTCTTGGCATTGCACTTGGTGATGTAAGGCTTGGGTGCAGCTGCTTGGCCATGGAAACCCATTCCATGAAGCTCTCTACGCACTGTTGTGCTAATCTGCAGGCCACATGAAGTTTGACTCTGCAGACAGTTGGCGACTTCTGCGCACTGTGCGCTAAAGCATGCCAGACTGGAGTCAGCACTCCACTCTGTCATTTTACGTGGCCTACCACTTTGTGGGCTGAGCTGCTGCTGTTCCCAGTTGCTTCCACTTTGTTATAATACCACAAACCGTTGATCGTAGAGAAAATTTAGTAGCAAGGAAATTTCACGGATGGATTTATTGCACAGGGGGCAAGCTATCATGCTTGAATTCACTAAGCTCCTGAGAGCGACCCATTCTTTAACACATGTTTGTAGAAGAAGTCTGCATGCCTAGGTGCTTTATTTTATACAGCTGTGGCCATGGAGGTGATTGGAAAACCTGAATCCAATGATTTGGAAGGGTGTCCAAATACTTTAGGCAACATAGTGTATGTAGCTTATAGGCTAACAGACAAATTCATCAGTGATTTTGTTGTCTATGAACCCTTCATCTAACCTACTCTGTATTGAGTCTAGGGATGTACCGATACACTTTTTTTTTTTTTTTTAATTTGAGTACCGATACTTTGGTTTAGTACTTTAAGATACCAAGTACTTATAGTTTGCGGTGCGATTTGCACCCATACAAAATGAACGGGCGCAAATCACACCACAAAAAATGGCATACGATTTGAACAGGAATGCAGTGCCATTCCTGTCTAAATCGCATGTAGTTTCCCCACTGCTCTTGTGTTAACCCTGGTTTTTCATAGCTTGAGTTCGCACAGGAGCGGTGCGGGAAACATAAAGGCAGCTTTCTCTCCTCTCCTTGCAGGAGTGACCGTACTTCTTATTGGTCAATCA
>NW_028318298.1:1920000-1935000 GCF_062004578.1 Staurois parvus
AGTCATTAAGGTTTGGTGGCTGACGTTTGGCAACTCGAACTTTCAGCCCCCTCCACAGATTTTCAATCGGATTAAGGTGTGGAGACTGGCTAGGCCACTCCAGGACCTTAATGTGCTCTTTCTTGAGCCACTCCTTTGTTGCCTTGGCCGTGTGTTTTGGGTCATTGTCATGCTGGAACACCCATCCACAACCAATTTTCAATGCCCTGGTTGAGGGAAGAAGGTACTCACCAAAGATTTGCCCTGTCCATCGTCGCTTTTGATGTGGTGCAGTTGTCCTGTCCCGTTAGCAGAAAAACACCCCCAAAGCAGAATGTTTCCGCCATCATGTTTGACAGTTGTGATGGTGTTCTTGGGGTCATAATCAGCATTCCTCCTCCTCCAAACACGGCGAGTTGAGTTGATGCCAAAGAGCTCGATTTTGGTCTCATCTGACCACAACACTTTCAACCAGTCCTCCTCTGCATCATTCAGATGTTCAGTGGCAAACTTCAGATGGGCCTGGACATGTGCTTTCTCGAGCAGAGGGACCTTGCGGGCACTGCAGGATTTCAATCCTTGTCGGCGTTCTGTTACCAATTGTTTTCTTGGTGACTGTGGTCCCAGCTGCCTGGAAATCATTGACAAGATCCTCACGTGTAGTTTTGGGATGATTCCTGTTCTCATGATCATTGACACTCCACGAGGTGAGATCTTGCATGGTACACTAGACCCAGGGAGACTAATGTCACTGTTTTCACCTTCTCACCAAGCTGCTTGGCGATAGTTTGGTAGCTCAGTCCAGCCTTGTGTAGGTCTACAATCTTGTCCCTGACATCCTTGGACAGCTCTTTGGTCTTTGCCATGGTGAAGAGTTTGGAATCTGATTGTTTGATTGCTCCTGTGGACAGATGTTTTTTATACAGGTAACAAAATGAGATTAGCAGCACTCCCTTTTAAGAGACTGCTTCTAATCTCAGCTTGTTGCCTGTATGAAAGACACCTGGTAGCCAGAAATCCTGCTGAATGATAGGGGATCAAATACTTATTTCCCTCATGAACATGCAAATCCGTGCATAATTTGTTTAGACATGCATTTCTTTTGAATTTTTTGTTGCTATTCTGTCTGTGTTACAATACTACACCTAACATTCGATTTTTAGACTGATCATTTCTTTGTGAGTGGGCAAACATTCAAAATCAGCAGAGGATCAAATACTTATTTCCTTCACTGTAAATCTCAGGCAGTGACTGATTCTGCCACGGTGGAATGTGACTTATAACCTCCAAAATACCTAGTTTTGACATGGCTATGTCCCATAGCTTGAGACACAGAGTCAACATCAGATTAGAAGACTGTAGTCCTATGTAACCTTTTAACCACTTTCCATTTGATGTACATACAGTCATGGCCACAAATGTCGGCACTCCTGCATTTGTCAGATAATGCACCACGTCGCCCAGAAAATTGTTGCAATTACAAATGTTCAGGCATTCTCACATTTTTCTTTTTGTTTGTATTGGTATGATACAAAGAAGCGGAGAAACAAAAAGCCAAATCTGACTCTCTCCACGCAAAACTCCAAAAATGGACTGGACAAAATTATTGGCACCTTCTTAAAATTCTAAAAAATAAATCTGCTGCATCCCGGGACGCTTTGAACACCGATATCTCCGAAACTGAAATCTACCAAGCTATCAAATCTCTGAAGCCCTCCAAGGCTCCAGGCCCTGATGGGTTCTCTGGACTCTACTATAAAAAATTTGCCACCCTTCTGGTTCCTCATTTGGCAGCCTTATTCAATTCTTTGAAGCAAGGCTCCCGAATTTCCCAGGAGTCTCTTAAAGTTCAAATTACTATGATCCCTAAGACGTCTGAGGATGCTTTTGAACGGCAAGCTTTCAGACCGATCTTGTTGCTAAATGTGGATTTGAAGATTTTGGGAAAGGTTTTGAGCACCCGAATTAATAAATATTTACTCTCACTCGTCCTCAGAGATCAGGTTGGTTTTGTTCCGGGGAGACAGGCTTCAGATAACATATGTGAAGTCATCCATCTCATTCATATCTTACATCACCGCAGGATACCGGGATTCCTTTTTATCTTTAGACATATATAAAGTGTTCGACTCGCTTTCCTGGGATAATTTTGTCCTATACACTGTGTAGATGGTGGTTTGGAGACTCATTCTTAGCATGGATCTCTGCTTTATACTCATCTCCCTCGGCCTCTGTCAAATACATGGAGTTTTTTTCCCTTCTCTTTCCCGATTAACCCGAGCCTGAGACATGTATCCGAAGTCCCTTATGCAGGATCTCAGTATAAGGCAAACTTTTATGCAGACGATGCCCTCTTGGTTTCAACCATCCTTTTCACCACTTTCCCCAATCTCCAGGGCGTATTGGACCATTTTTCAGCTATATCCGGCCTTCGCACTAACTTGTCCAAAACCATGGCATTGAATATTACGCTCCCTGCTGACTTGGTTGAACAGTTGCAGACGCAATTTCCATACCGTTGGGCATCCCGCTCCGTAGATTATCTTGACGTTAAACTAACTATCTCCTACTCTTCTTTATTTTTGGCTAATTATTACCCTTTATTATGATTCATGACTTCCCTACTTCATTCCTGGCAGTTTCCTTCTTTGTCATGGATTGGCCGGATACATGCTGTCAAGATAACTGTTTTGCCGAAAATCCTGTACTTTTTTTGCACTCTACCTAATCGGGTCCCTGCATTCTTTCTCTGTCTATTGCAAATCCAGATTCTTCATTTTATCTGGTCTCATAGGCGTCCCAGGGTTTCTAGATCCACTCTGTATACCCATAAACTGCAGGGAGGTTTGGGAGTTACGCATGTTTCCAGATATTTGGCAGCTCAAATTTCCCAGTTG
Source organism: Staurois parvus (assembly GCF_062004578.1). Lineage (NCBI taxonomy): Eukaryota > Metazoa > Chordata > Amphibia > Anura > Ranidae > Staurois > Staurois parvus. The sequence continues at coordinate 1,922,877 of NW_028318298.1, forward strand.
TCCATGCTTCACGCCACGGCAGACATCCCGTTTTTATGGGTACTTTTTGAATTGCCCAACAGTGCCCCGATTTCCTTTTAAATACATTGCTTTGCCTTCCGCATAAGTTGCTCCCCCCTGGGCCCAAGCCACATCATGCTTCACAGTCTACAAACCTTGGTCTGTTAAATATGCGGGTAACTTAATATCACCTTTTTTACCTCTTTTGCCGATCACGCATAACCATCACCCCCCCCCCCCCCCCCGATTAGAACATCCCCTACTCTTTGTGGACCTCCCATGGCTTTGTTACTGTACATTACTTCCTAACCACGCGTTCATTTCCATCTTGGGAGACTTTTCGGGAGTCACGGGGGGATCCACCACAGGAACATTATCGTAATTTGCAATTACGCCATTGGATTATGTCCCTACGTCGTACTTCCGCATTTCTTTACTGCAAAATGCCCTTTGAATATATTTGTAAACATTCCCCAGGGTCCCCTGGTCTCATTTCTGTAATTTGTCTCTCCTAACAGTAGGTGTTCCTCACTGCCCCTGTCCTGTGTCTCAATGGGAGCAAGATCCAGGTTCCTCAATTGCGGTGGAGGATTGGAACAAGGCTTGCAAGACGGTGTTGAAATGTTCTTTCATTACAGTCACTCTTGAGGCAACCTACAAAGTTCTCCTGTGGTGGTACTGGGTCCCAGCTTGGACTGCTCCCTTTAATCCGAGTGGTGGCGATAGGTGCTTCAGGAACTGTGGTCTCCATGGGGACGTCCTGCATGTCTGGTGGTTGTGCTCACGATTGATAGGCTTCTGGTCTAGGGTTTTTGGTTTGCTGCAAACGCTATTTCATATTATGGTCCGGAAGGACACTAGAGTGGCCCTCCTGCATTGTCCTATTTTGGGTCTGTCTGTCAGGGATGCAGGTGTGACCAGAAGTGTGTGGACCGGGCCACCAGGCGGAGCAGCGGGCACCGGGCCACCAGGCGGAGCGGCAGGCACCAGGCAGGGCGGCAGGCACCGGGCCATCTGGCTCGACAGCGGGCATTGGGTCACCAGGTACAACAGCGGGCACTGGGTCATCAGACATTGGATCGTCTTGCTCAACCGCGGGCACCAGGTCATCTGGCTCAACAGCGGGCATCGGGTCACCAGGCACAACAGCGGGCATCGGGTCACCAGGTATCAGGTCATCTGGCTCGACAGCGGGCACCGAGTCATCTGGCTCGACAGCGGGCACCGAGTCATCTGGCTCAACAGCGGGCACCGAGTCATCTGGCTCGACAGCAGGCACCGAGTCATCTGGCAAGGCAGTGGGCACTGAGTCACCAGGCGTGACAGCTGGCTCTGAGTCAACTGGCACGACAGCGGGCATCGGGTCACCAGGTATGACAGCGGACACTGGGTCATCAGGCATTGGATTGTCTGGCAAGACCGCGGGCACCGAGTCATCTGGCAAGACCGCGGGCACCGAGCCATCTGGCAAGACCGCGGGCCCCGAGTCACCAGGCCCGACAGCGGGCTCTGAGTCAACTGGCCCGACAGCGGGCTCGGAGTCAACTGGCGGAACAGCGGGCACCGAGTCGCCTGGCAAGACTGCGGGCACCGAGTCGCCTGGCAAGACTGCGGGCACCGAGTCGCCTGGCAAGACTGCGGGCACCGAGTCGCCTGGCAAGACTGCGGGCACCGAGTCGCCTGACATAATAGGAATGGAGACATCAGGCTGGGTAGAGGCATCAGGCTGGGTAAAGACATCACGCTGAATTGTGGGCGCCGAGGCACCAGGCTGCACCACGGAAGGCAGGTTCTCAGATGGGAGGCTGACCGGTTTGGATACTGGCAGGATGGTATTGGTTGGAAAGAACTTTCGCCTTTTCCTGGTTTTAGTTACCGGAGCACTGTAAGTAAGCACAGGTTTGTAAACGGATGGAGCAGCTGGAGAGAGAGAAGAGCTGGAGGATGGAACAGAGGAGGGAGCAGTTGCTACAGAGGACTTCTTTACAGGGTTGAAGAAAGGATAGGTGCAGCGAGTGGGAGCAGGGGACTGGTATGTGGTAGTTAGCAGAGTATACTGGGCCATCACTGGGGGTGCTGTCGGGGATGCAGGAAGAGTGCCTTAAGCAGAGGAATGATGTTGCAAGCCAACTGAGGCTGGGTGTAACAAATCTGTCCATGTCTGCAGTACTGGTTTAACAAAACTCAGCTTACACCTAGCCTGTTTGATCAAAGACTGCACTGCGTTTATGCAATCCATAAGCACATGTGATGGACATGCTGCATAGTGCTCATGGAAACAATCTGGATCATCCTCCAACAACCATACCAGTGATTCCACTTGATGGGGGAAAAAAAGTCATCCCTGCTTTCAGGGGTACAGGACCGAACCAACTCAGCACAAACCTGGATCAATGGCTGCACCTCAGAAAACTCTGTGTCCTGATCAACTAGACAATGAGCGATCCTTATACACTCTAGCAGTTGATCCCGGGTATACTCCTTAAGAGTCTGATAAGCATAGTCTTTGTCATCAAACACTAGCAGAGATAAATACACCACTTCATCAAGATCCATCCTTCCCAGCAACAATAAGCCAAGATGGCCTCCCTGTGCAGCCACTTCTGGTCAGGTTTTTGGCCTTGGTGTAATGTCAGGGATGCAGGTGTGACCAGACGTGTGTGGACTGACACAGGGAAACGCAAGCTTCAGATATGGTATAAATAAAACAATTTATTAAGACTAACAATACAAACATAAACGCAGTGCACCAAACCCCAAGCTAACACAAATACATACAACAAGGTGAAACCAACCTAAACTGATACAGGTACATACACATATAGAGCACAACGTCGTCAGGCAGGCCGGGTCGATAACTATTGGGCAGGTAGGTACAGGAGGAGCAGGCGGAGAGAATGGTCAGGGTCACAAGCCAGGGATCAAAACAGGAGAAGTCAGCAGAGGTCAGGATCAGGCAGGGTCGGCAACAAGTCAGGCAGGAACAGGAACGCAGGTTACAAGATACAGGGGCCCATGGAAAAACACACCAAGGCACAGACTGCAGGTCTGGCCATCCCTTAAATACACCTGCAATCAGCCCCAGGTGATGGCTAATTGCCGAAGTGAACCTCTGGTTGTTGAGAGCACCCGCTGGCCAGCCCTGGTACTGCAGCCCACAAGGCAGGTGAGTCCCACCACTATTGGCAAGTCCATTCCTGACACTGTCTCAGCAGAAATTGGTATCCTACCTATTCATTTCGGCCAAACGTGCTATAGCTCAAGCCTAGAGAGCCCCTTTGGTCCCCTTCCAGGGTGCGAAGACCCAGCTGAATGCTATGATGATTAATGAAGAGGTGTCTAGCATTCTCTGGGATTCTCATCCGAGATTCCTTTTTAAGGTTTGGGAACCTTGGATAAATTATTCCTTGCCTCCCACTAGCTATTTCCTCTTATGCTGGCTCTGGATCTGTGATTCTTACTTTTTCTTCCTGAATTTATTTTCTCCTTTTTTATTTCTTTCTGTTTTCCTATACCTTCTTCTTTTCATTCGTTTGTCTCTCGCATTTTCCCTGAGTTGATACTTTTCTGTAGGGATTTTTCCCTCTTTGTTTTATTTCGGGAAGACGGCGTAACTCTGTGATATGGCTTGATTCTGTTTTTTGCCGATCCCCCTTGGCGCCGTTGGACATTCCGTTACCTGGTTAATACACCCTGCTGATTTTTACGTGCTTTTGTTCTGCTCTGCCCCTGCTTGGGGTATCATGATCAGGTAATACAGGGTCACCCTGTACCACTGACCAATACTTTAAAAACTGGGCTACATTTGGAAAGTATTCACTTCAGTGTAAACTTTTTCAAACTTGGTGCTAATATTCAGCCACTTCGGGCATACTCTGAGTTAGATGGCCACATATTAAACCACAGGTCTCAACACTTTGCCGCCACTTCCACCTAGAGCCCTTATAAGGTGTTTAGGTGCGTCCTTTTGCCATGAGGACTTCACTACTGGACGATCTGCGCTCAGGTTACTGCATATGCCTTCTTGGGCAGACTTTCCCTATATTCCACACCCTACTTTGAGTACCCCATGAGTTTAAATATTTAGAAGTTTATTTATTACAGGTACTTTTATAGTGCCGTCAATTTACGCAGGGCTTTACATATATATTGTAAATTCACATCAGTCCCTAACCCTCAAGGGGCGTACAATCTAAGGTCCCTAACTTGTATTCACATACTAGGGCCAATTTAGACAGGATCCAATTAACCCACCAGCATGTTTTTGGAATGTAGAAGGAAACCGGAGTACCCAGAGGAAACCCGCACAGGGAGAGCATGCAAATTCCAGGCAGGTGGTACTGTGGTTGGGATTAGAACCAACAACCCTAGTACTGCTAGACAGAAGTGCTAACCATTTAGCCACTGTGATGCCCTTTATCTCTCAGGATGTGTTAGATTACCGAACTCCTACTTCTGTACCAAACTTTAAAGGCAAAATTAAGATTACTTCAAAATGTAACTATCTTCTGCAATTCCCCACAGTGGATTTCAAAACCTTTTTTCAGACAATTGAATTCCCCCCCCCTTCTCCCAAGGAGTACTGACAATTCCTGATTTTCGTGTATATTTCATTGCTTTGCAGTTGGTGATGGCCCCCAAATGGTTATGCACTGATATGTCCAATTCCTCCATTGGTCTGGAGGCAGCATTGGTCTGGTCTGCATTAGCACTCCCTACTCCGGTTTAGAGTCCCTGGAGTGTTCTACTCTTTGACCCCCCCCCCTCCATTCTCACCACTCTGAGCCTGGAAGACTGGCCTAGCTTGTGAAGTTTTTCTGCAAAAGACAATCTCCCTGAACACTGCACTGTGGCCTAACCATGTCCTGAGCCACAGGCTTGGGCCAAATATAAAATAAGTTACTTCATACATTGTTAATCACTCCCATTCTTTACTGATCTTTCCTCATGTTATAATGTTCCTGTCTCATATTTTAATTATTTGCAGTTGCCCCATGCTTTTGGCAGCCAATCTGATTAAGAACATTTGCTCTGGATGGACTGCTCTGAAATTTCAGCTTACCTCTGTTCTGTTCTTTACAACCACTTACTCTTAATGTCTCTCCCTAAGCCCTGGTTTACACCAAATGTGATTTTCAAAGCAGTGCAATTTGGTCCCATTAAAAGCATGACTTCAAAGTAGCGCTGATATGGCCACAGGTGCAATTTCAGTGCCAGTCTCAGTCTGAGAGTTAAATGGCACTGAAGTGGTGAAAAAGTAATGCAGGAACTATTTTTTTCAAATCGCCTTACTTCAAATCGCACCTATTGAAACCGTGCCATAGAAATACATTAGATGCGACTTTAGGTGCAATTTGTTAATCGCATATCGCACCTTACGTCATAGAGATGTGACCCAGAGCCAACTTGTCCACTCCTAGGCAAAGGTGGTAGCGGGACATTCCAGACTTGGATAATTGAAGATTGTGAGGTCATGTGGTAACACCCTTTTTACCACCTGATCTCCTTAAGAAACAGGCCTATTCAATTTAAAATTACCTGCAGAGACTACTTTTACTCCCCTTCCTTCCTTTTTTTTTTTTTTTTTTTTTTTTTTTTTTTAATAGATTTTTCAAATTGGATTCCTCAATATCTCCGGAGTGCTGGAGATGTGGCCACTCTCTAGGGAGCTTTTCCTTTTGTTTTCTGTACATGCCCCACAACCACCAGCTATTGGCGGGAGGTAGTTGCTGTAGCACATACTTCTTTAACACCATCCATGAAATATTTTGTTGGGTTTGGTAGAAAATTAGGCTTCTGCTGTGGCAGAATTATGATTGGTCTTCTGTTTTATGCCAGGAAAGTCATTACTATACCCTGGATGAAATCCACTCCTCCCTCTGTCCTTTTGGAAACCACTAGTAAGCTCTGATCTACCATTGTTTAAAGATACTTAAAGCATATTACCAGAGAGTGCCCAAGGAAATATGAATGAGTTTGTTTGAAGTGGTTGGAGGAACCTTCCACAGCTCCAATATCAGCTGATAATTGTAAGGTCTAGACATAACCCTTTACTAACCTGATCCATCCTAGCCCAGCTAGGAGAACTCATTTACCTGGGGCTGTCTGTCTGATTTGGGCTATTCTTTTCTTCTGAAGTTTTTTTTTTTTTTTTTTCCCCCTCCAATAGTATAAGCCACACCTATAGGGTGTGTAATGTGTTCCCAAAGCTGCAGCCGCCCGATTTCCCACCCGTAGCCGTAGCAGCTGTCGGCTTGTAGTTCTCAATGAACTACCAAGGTGCTGTGAAGCGCCTTGGTAGTTTGTTGATGCTGCTTTTCTGTATATCTACTTGCTTGCACTGACAATTATTTTTGGTCTCTTTTAGAGTTATGATTAATATACATTGGAACTTTACTGGGCTTTAGGCTGAGTATCATCAGCGCCTCTCTTCTGGTTTCTGGTAATATACAGTGGGGAAAATGATTTGATCCTCTGCAGATTTTGTAAGTTTGTCCACTTACAAAGAAATGAAGGGTCTATAATTTTTATCATAGGTGTATTTTTATATGAGAGAGACAGAATATTAACCAAAAATCCAGAAAAAAACACGATAGAAATGTTAAAAATTGAGTTGCAGTTCCATGAGTAAAAAAAATTTGATCCCCTAACAATCGGCAATAATTCTGGTTCCCACAAACTGGTTATTTACTCATGTGGTACACGGATTAGTCCTGTCAATTTAAGAAGGTGCTCCTAATGACAACTAGTTATGTGTATAAAACACATTTGTCCACATGATCTTTCTTGGGCACCACCATGGGCAAGACGAAAGAGCTGTAATAGGACCTCAGGGACAAGCTTGTAGACCTGCACAAGGCTGGAATGGGCTACAAGACTATCATCAAGAAGCTTTGTGAGAATGAGACAACGGTTTGAGAGATTTTTCACTAATGGAAGAAATACAAAATAACCATCAATCACCCTCAGTCTGGAGCTCCATGCAAGTTTTGGCATTATTGGGTAAGGTAACTCCTCCTACAAGCTTTTGCTAGTGCTGGGCTGGACACAGAAGTCACAAAACTGCTCTAACTTCTGATGAGAAAAGGTATTTAGCAGTTTATATTTACTAAAATAATTGCACTTCCATGTTCTGTGGGAGACCAGATATAGTGAATGCAGGGTCCTGGGTTTAGTAACCCTTTAAAGATTTAGAGAAGATCTGTAAAGAAGAGGGTTTTTCCACCAAGTAGTAAGTAATGTTTTACCTGGGGATCAAATATTTATTTTATTTCATGTACTTGTATAGCGCCGCCAATTTACGCAGCGCATTACATATATATTGTACATTCATATCAGTCCCTAAACCTCAAGGAGCTTACAATCTAAGGTCCCTATCTCACATCCATACATACACATATTAGGGCCAATTTAGACAGGAGCCAATTAACCTACCAGCATGTCTTTGGAGAGTGAGAGGAAACCGGAGTACCCTTAGGAAACCCAGGCAGGCACAGGGAGAACATACAAACTCCAGGAAGGTGGTGCCGTGGTCGGGATTTGAACCAGCGACCCTAGTACTGCCAGGCGGAAGTGCTAACCATTTAGCCACTGTGCTGCCCTACAAATACTTATTTTACTCACTGAACTGCAACTCAATTTATAACATTTGTATCATGTGTTTTTCTGGATTTTTGGTTGATGTTCTATCTCTATCATATAAAATACACCTATGATAAAAATTATAGACCCTTAATTTCTTTGTAGGTCGGCAAACTTACAAAATCTGCAATAATTATTTCCTCACTGTACCAGTACCAAGCTTCTTCAAAGGTATAGAGAAGGTCAATTTAATTGGGTGTGAGGGATGGAGTAACAGTCAGCAGGGAAACCATCTAATCCAGGAAATGGATTTTTTTTTTTTGTTTATATTTGAAGAGAATGTTTGTTTTGATAGCTGCTTTGATTTCCTCCAATGAGTAAGTGCCTCCAATGCCTGACCATCACCAAGTGACAGTTTAGGGAAATTGGTGTTAAGCCTAGTTCACGATTTGTCTGTCTGATTTTTCTGCTAAGGTGCGTATCATTATATAACTGACAAAGGTATTAACTAAGAAATGGAGCTACATACTAGTGTAGAAGAGGAAGTCGTGTAGGGACATTTTTTGCTTCCGGTCATGCACATTTTTGTTTTTCTATTTGTTTATTTTCATACTATTACTGTACACATTGAGCGATCATCAGACGCTGAATTCATGTACGAAAAAAAAAAGTTCTAGTTTTTTTACTTTTTAAATTTTAAATTTTTTTTTTTTTTTTTTACCTTCCAAACAGCTGCAATTGGCTGTTGAAAGCAGTATATTAACAAACGAATATCCAATTAACCGATCATTCCTTGAACGGAAATTTTTGTACAATTTTCTTATCTTGTATATGAGAACTATTTGAGAACTACAAAGTGGATCATTAGAAAGATTTGTAATATTATACAAATGTCTAAAATATATCATCCAAAGTCATGACTCCCTGGTTTGTAGGAGAAATTTTAGGTATGTTGATAGGGTTATAGTCAGGTTTAGTAAAGTAGGAAAATGGTTTACCAGCCTTCATCCCAAATTCAAAAACGTTTTGGGATGTACAGTATACAATTGTTTGTTCTTAGTTTCTTAGCTTTTGTGTATGCAGAAGAGTTAGTAGTTAAGTTAGTTGGCTCTTTTTTAACTTGCCAAATGTTATATGAAAAACTAAACTAGAGGGGCTGTTAGCATGGTGGGCTTTTGCTTGGACCAAAGCAGACTCCAGCTCTTTTGCTAACAATTCCAAGTCCTGGCAAACGGCACCAGTAGTAGCCATAATTGGACCTCGCATTATGACTTTAAAAAATCCCATTTTTAAAAGAGTTAAAAGGAGTCTGCATTTTCTTGCCAGTACTGAGCAATGGCTTTCATGCAGCAGTTAACTACTCTCATTGTCCAACTAGTAGATATTCAGTCTCCACACTGATACATGGGTGAGATGAGTTTTCAAAAACCAAAGGACAAAGGAGCATGGTTAGAGGTCCCTTTTGGTTAAATGCTTTATCTGCAGTTCAAAGTAAGATATCAGAAGTCATGTCCAAACGAGAAAAAGTTGCAGAAGTGTCAGAATTGACAGGGTTATACTTCACACAGGGGATGTCTCCATCTCTGTAATTCAACCAAGCATTATTGCTGTTCTACAAGCTATGATTTTGGTCTCCCCTTTCTTCCCCAATGGTTCATCTGGACATCCAAAACTGCATTGAAGTCTCCAGTGAGGAGCACAGGTCCGTTGGCCATCTCCAGGGCCAACAGAGTTATTTTGGGGATGAGCTCGTGATTGAAGTGCGGAAGAAGAGAAATATTGATTGTAATGGGTTTTCCCTAAATTTAAGTTTCAGTATAACATGTCACAGTGTAAGGATTTGGCTATTAGAATGGACACACCTTTGGAATAGACATATGTAGTATAAAGTGTTTACATAAGCCATGCCATTTTAAGGGACATCAGTTTGGGACCGTGTAAATGTGCTTCCTGCAGGCAAATCTATGGTTTATTTGGTTTAAGAAAATAGAAGCCTAAGGACTGCTTGAGAGGGGAGTTCAGTCCCCTTTTGGTGTTCCAAAAGACCACTTGCAACGCAGAGTAAATTAATACCAATATACAGTGGAATAAAATATATGGACTAGAGCTTCCAGATGCACAATTACATTTGTGTGTACATAAGGACATAGAGAACAAATCCAAAACAAAGCACTAAATTGAGAACAAATCCCTGCCCTTGCTGATCATTTACACTGTTTTATTGAGCCATAAAACCTGAATTAACAACATAAATATAAGTCAGGCCAAATGTAGTATTGTATGACGTGGGGAGTCTGCTCTCAGTAAAGGGATTACAGATACAGTTCAGAAGTGTGAGTTAAAGATGTAGGATAGTACTTGTGAGGGGAGTCACTTTGGGTGGGGGGCCCATGGAACCCAGCTCACTTTGGAGATGTGGGGAGACCCCTGTCTCAGCTCCCCATATCCCTATTACGTGTAAGTCACCCTGTGCCTGGTAGGGGTACAGGGTAATCTATCCTAATATTGTGTAGACATGTATAGGTGGGGGTTGTAGATTGATGCCATGTGGTTGCATCCCATTGTTCTATTGTGTGTCTTGTTTGGGAGCAAACTATTATGGGATGCATGTGTTTGTGTATTGGCTTGGTAGGGGGTGTCTCCTGCAGCCCTCCCTCCTAATGGGACTGTCTGTTGTGTGTCTCTTGGTACTAAATGTAGATTGCCCCGCACCTGTGTCATTATGCAGGGAGGGGGGATTGTTCCCTTGAGTGTATATATATTGTATCTATGTTAAAATAAACTAGTCTTGTATGGTCAGCTGTGGTGTCTGTTGTCAGTGTTCGGACAGGGCAGCGGTAGTCTAACGGAAATACCAAGCGCAGTCTGGGGTCGGTTCCGTTACATTGGTGGCAAGCGGTGGGATTGTGCTTCCTGGCTGTGAACACATCCAAACCTCCACCGGGATCCGAGGTTCAGCTAGCAGGAGAGGAGAGATACAGATGCCTCCTGCAGCTATGGAAATGGAGGTCTTATGGCGGATGCAGCAAGTGCTTGCTTACCTAGATGATCCTGTTTCTGCAAGGGACAATCTTGGATCGAGGAATGCGTCTGTCCAACAGCTGGATGAGGGTATAGAAGATGGAGCAGTAGGCTCATCCCTCCAATTATAGATCCCAGAATGTATGGATCTAATGGATTTTTCACTGGAGGATGTTATGGGTGACTCATCACCTGCCAAAGTGCTGGCACTAAGCCCAAGGGCCACCAGCACGTGCCCTGGACATTTAGCCATTCCAGAGACTGGGGATTTGATAGACTTCTCTGCTTAGGAAAAACAACCTGGTGAGCCTCCAGCAGAAGAGCTGCAACAGGGCCAAACATTGCTGAGCTCTACTCCCTGAGAGAAGAGGAGGCGGCCGGCCTTTCTCCTACACCACTGACAGGGACATGGGATTTCCTGCCAGCAGCATCCTTGGGAGGTAAAAGAAACTTCTTCAGCTGAAGTGCCGACAACCGCTCCAGGACCTCTGCCCCACACCTGTGGAGGAAACTATCTTCCCTCCCAAGCCAGGATCTGTGCATTAGGGAGACAGTGACAGAGGAATTTCAGCCCAGCAGCAGATCCACAGTCTGTGAGTGGAGGAAGCTGGTCTCCATCCCCCACAGTTAGCCCGAGTAGATGTGGAGCGCCGCTGGCCTCTGCCTAGCAACTACAGTCACCACCTGGATACCCCAGGGATGCTGGGCATTGGTCCAGATCCCCACCAGCATGATGGAGCCGGCCCAGCCACCCTGTCTTCTCTCCAGCGGCTGAGAGGACTTCAGGGAGAAGGACCAGTCTGTACTTCTCCCCAGTGGCGGGTATGTTTCTACAAGAGAGGCAGAGGTTGGCTGGGTGAGTAATGCTTTGTGTGGGACAATTTGCTTTGGGTAATGTGGGTGCTGTAGCTGAGAACAAAACCGAGAGCGCACCAACCTTGCACATTACCTCAGTAAACAGTAGATGAATTTATTAATAAAATATACTCACAAGAGTAGCAGTAAAATAGGCATATAATAACCATAACCAACACAGGGTTACAGGTCACGTACAAGTTCCACGCAAAGGGTAGATAAACTCTTCTTCAAGCTAACGCGTTTCGAAGGGCGATCCCTTCTTCATCAGGGCTAGTCATAAAGAGATAAGTTACCCCTCAATTGATTGTTGTTGACCCCACAGGGCCTACCCCCTTAGGTGGGACGGCCTCATTATTCAGAAAAATGGGAAAAGTGATGAGGGGAGTTCTTTTGGCTACAGTGTGTCACAGCAGAGAATAACATTTCATATAACATAATATCAAACATGGCATAAACATACATATGACATAAGTAATAATAAAAATAATAGTAAAAAAAAGCACATAAAAAGTTAGAAAGTTAAAACTATTCAAATATATGGAAGCTTCAGATGTTCGAAAATGGAGAGGGATATGATGAAAAGATTGAGCTCTTATTAACCAAATTGACATTATAAATATATTATCATTAAATTTGAAAATATAATACAAAATACAAAGAATAC
>NW_028318298.1:2247500-2350096 GCF_062004578.1 Staurois parvus
AGGGGTAGAAAGATAGATTTGTGTGTCATCAGCATAGAGATGGTACTTAAAGCCATGGGAGTTTATCAAGTCACCAAGGCAGGAGGTGTAGATGGAGAAGAGAAGGGGTCCATGGACAGAAGCTTGAGGGACCCCTACAGAAAGAGGGAGTGAAGAGGAGGAGGCATCTTTATAGGTAACACTGAAGTAGCGCTGTGATAGGTAGAAGGAGAACCAGGAGAAAGCAGAGTCTCTGAGGCCAAGAGAGTGGAGTTTTTGAGGAGGAGGGGATGGTCAACCGTATCAAAAGCCGCAGAGAGGTCAAGAAGTACTTGTACAGAGTAGTGGCCATTGGTTTTAGCTGTTAGTAAATCATTAGTGAGTTTTAGTAGGGCAGTTTCAGTGGAGTGTAGTGGGTCAAGAAGGTTGTTGTCGGTGAGGTGGGAGCTCAGGCGATTGTAGACTAAGCGTTCTAGGAGTTTAGAGGTAAATGGCAGCAGGGAGATGGGTCTTAAGTTGTTCAGGTTGCTGGGGTCCAGGGAGGGCTTTTTAAGTATGGGAGTGATGTGCACATGCTTTAGAGGGGAGGGGAAGGCACCAGGAGAGAGGGAAAGATTGAAGATGTGAGTGAAGGAGCATGGGATGGATGAAGAGGGTGACTGTAGTAGTTGTGAGGGGACAGGATCCAGGGGGCAGGTAGTGAGATGGGCTTCTGAGAAAACCTTAGTGACCTCTTCAGTAGTGGCAAGGTCAAAAGAGGAAAGTGTTGAGGGAGGTTTAGTATAAGGTATGCTAAGTGGGATGGATGTCTGTGCAGTGGCGATGCCCCTACGAATTGCATCACTCTTGTTTTTAAAATGATTTGCAATCTCATGAGCAGTGAGTGAGGTATTGAGTGGAGGTGGAGAAAGTAGAGAGTTAAAAGTAGAGAAGAGACGACGAGGACTGGATGACAAGGTATTAAAATAAGAGTGACAAAGTAGGAGTTGTTTGGCAGCATGAAGGGAGGAATTGTATGTTAAGAAAGCAGATTTATATAGGGTGAATGCCTATTGAGATTTGGTTTTACGCCACAATCGCTCCAGCGCACGACTATGTCGTTTAAGACTTCTGGGCCCTGATTCACTATTGGGCGTGGGTGCATATTTATGGGCTTAAGCCCAATTTTCATGGGCGTCCGTCATTTTTTACCCTGCAACCTAATTCACTATTGAGCAGAGCCCATAAGCAGATGCCCAATCTAATTCACAAAAAGACACACGCCCGAAATCAGACTCACAAAACAGACTTGCTAAGAAGCAAATCTAAAACCATGAAAAATCACTGCAGAGACATGTTCACTTAGAAATTTGCTTTGCCAAATATCAGGACTTCACTTTAAACAATATCTGCTATTTCCAAAAAAATTAAGAATGTGTTAAAAATCGTTTTCTTCAAGGAAATCGACACAGTAAAAATCTAGAAGCCCGTGCAGTGTCTTTGGCAGATACAACTGAGCATGTGCAGAACACATTTTAGACTTCTGCCATAAGCGTTTGCTTTTTAGCCACTGACTAATAGTGAATCTTACTGTGGATTCCTCTGACAGCCGGCACTCGCTTGCGTCTATTGTGTTTAATAAACAGCACTCGGCATATCTTCATGTAATCTAACTAGATTTCCTTAGGTCTAATGATTCTATTTTTGTTTCTTATCCTTTATTTCTGTAATGATTTTACTTATTTCAAAGGTCTAGATAATATTTATTTTGACAGCTGAATGTAAAAATAAAGGTCCACAATAAAAGAAAAAAAAAAAAAAAAAAAAAAAAAAAACAGCGTGGGTCCCCCCTCTCATTCTTACCAAGCCCTTCAGGTCTGGTATGGATATTAAGGGGGAACTCCACGCTGAAATTTAAAAAAAAAACAGCGTGGGTCCCCCTCAATATCCATACCAGACCCTTATCCGAGCATGCAGCCCGGCAGGTCAGGAAAGGGGGGGACGAGCGAGCGCCCCCCCCTCCTGAACCATACCAGGCCACATGCCCTCAACATGGGGGGGTGCTTTGAGGCAGGGGGGGGCTCCCCCCCCAAAGCACCTTGTCCCCATGTTGATGAGGACAAGGGCCTCTTCCCCACAACCCTGGCCGGTGGTTGTGGGGGTCTGCGGGCGGGGGGCTTATCAGAATCTGGAAGCCCCCTTTAACAAGGGGGCCCCCAGATCCCGCCCCCCCCCCTACGTGAAGGGGTCTGCGGTACATGCTCCCGCAGACTCCTTCACAAAAAAAAAAGTGTGGTGTAAAAGAAACACAGTACAGGGTCTTTGACAAGTCCTTTATTAAAACAATGTCCCCCGAAGTAGATCCAACGTCAATCGCGGCGGCGGCGGCAGGGACTCGAAAAAAGAAAAAAAAAAAAGGTTCCGCTCCAGTCCCAGGCTTCCAGCCTTGTGAAGAAGGGGGTCCGCATGGTGCATGAACGGCTATCCTGGAAGTCCGTCATCACGTCATCACCCGGAAGTGGTTGTGGGGAGTGTAAGTGGATGAGAAGTGGTTGGAGGTTTTGTGTTGGTTGAAAATTTTGATAACTTTATTGGCATTTGGACATGGCGAGAGCACAGTTCTCAACTGAGGAGATGATCCTTATATGTACAGTAAGTGTGGCCATTGCAAATATGTTTATAACATGTGAGGGACAGGTAATTGCAATTTTGTGGGTGCAGCCTAGCAGAATCTCACTTGGTGCACATGCTACTTATCTGTACATTAGCTCCTGGGTATTGATGGGTCAATGATATTAACCACTTGCCTACTGGGTACTCATACCCCCTTCCTGTCCTGGCCAATTTTCATCTTTCTGCACTGTTACCCTTTGAATGACAATTGTGCGGTCATGCCACATTGTACCCATCTTAAATTTATATCAGTTTTTTCAGACAAATAGAGCTTTCTTTGGGTGGTATTGACTTGCTGCTGTGTGTTTTACTTTTTGCTCGATAAACCACAAAATAGCTCATAATGAATAAAAGTCTGTTTATATTATAACATTTGGTAAACTGGTAATTTAGCAACACTGATGTGCGTTGATGAGGCAGCACTGGTGGGTGGCACTGCTGGCCACAGGTGGGCGGAACTGTTGGGTGGCACTGGTGGGCACTGATCATCGGGGCCGACCCCTGCTCTGATAACTGCTGGTTCTCAGCAGTACTTTCCACACATTCTGACAGCGTGATGAAAGTGCAGCCAAGACCCGGCAAATGCATTTCCCGGTGATCAGCGTGTCATTGGACATGGCTGATCACATGGTAAAACCGCTGTGATTGGCCTTTACCACATCACGTGATCAGCTGTGTCCTTAGGACACAGCAATCACGGAGAGCGCGTTCTGCCAGGATGTCATATGACACCCTCCCAGAGCTGCCTGGATGCAGTGTAGCATTATTCGGCTATCTGCGGTCGCCAAATAGGTAACCAGCTAGGCCTTCATGGCTAATCTTTGAATATCTGGACATGTATACTGCGTATAATGCATTACATTCTACAATGTGTTGGTGTACATGGTATTACAGTGTGCAATGCGTTGCTGGATTCTGCATGACAGTGGACAGCGTATCACAGTGTGCAATGCGTAGCTCCAGCCTGCATGACAGTGTACAGTGCATTACAGTCTACAATGTGTGGGTGTACACGGTATCACAGTGTGCAATGCGTTGCTCCATCCTGCATGACAGTGTACAGTGCATTACGGTCTACAATGTGTGGGTGTACACGGTATCACAGTGTGCAATGCGTAGCTCCATCCTACATGATAGTGTACAGTGCATTACGGTCTACAATGTGTGGGTGTACACGGTATCACAGTGTGCAATGCATAGCTCCATCCTGCATGACAGTGTACAGTGCATTACAGTCTACAATGTGTGGGTGTACACGGTATCACAGTGTGCAATGCGTAGCTCCATCCTACATGATAGTGTACAGTGCATTACAGTCTACAATGTGTGGGTGTACACGGTATCACAGTGTGCAATGCGTAGCTCTATCCTGCATGACAGTGTACAGTGCATTACAGTCTACAATCTGTGGGTGTACACGGTATTACATTGTACAGTGTATTACAGTGTGCAATGCGTTGTACACTGCAGTGTGCACTAAAGCATTTTACACTCATGCACTGTACACACTAACGCATTTGGCATTTCTAGTGTGCAATGCGTTAGTGTGCAATGCCTTGGACAGTACAATGCATTTGCAGTATTGGTGTATGTTTATGAAGCACAGATAATTCATCTGATTTTAGTTACAAGGAGAAGTCTTCTCTGTCCCCGTTTATGAGGTGGAGGACAATTGTTTTCCGAAGAAGAGAGGAGACATTTTTTCAAGGAGATCTGTATAGATTTCCAGAGATATGTGTAGATGGTTGAGGGGCTGCATGTGATCTCCGGAGATAATTGTGATTAACGATCACCTGAGTTAAACCAGTGAATGAAAAGTGTAAAAAAACATGGATTGAAAATAATCTGCAGTGACCACTGTGCTTTGTCAAGCCACATATTGGCACATTCTGGTGTCACACAGATGCGATGTGAAATTTGCAGTGTTTTATTGGCAAGCGCTGCACCGCATCACAACCGCAACCCTTTCATGCCACCTGCTGCGGCTTTCTAGGTGAAGTTACCAACACACCAATATTGGTACACAAAGCGTATTGCGATTTGCCAAATAGGATGGCATGCCTATTCACACCCATGTGCATACCCTGAAAAAGGGTCCTGCACATTTTTGGCCCGGATGCGGTGCAATTTGAGGTGTGCAAAATGTTTGTCTCTAATTGCAACGCACACAAATTGCATGTGATTTGCCCAGGAGTGCGGTGTTAGACCACAATGCATGTATGTGAAGCCAGAAATAAAAGGATGTGGATTTTGTCTATTTTTACTTGCGCATGTTAACATTATGTAAGTGCATTTTTCTTCTGTTTAACATGCTATAGAAATGCAACATGCATTTGGATGTAGTGTTTTTGTATGTGCATTTTGGAAGTATTCTAAACACACATTGACCCTAGGGCCACACCATATCTTATGCAGGCCATAGATGGGTCGAAAATCGGCCGATTTTTCAGCCGAAAATAAAATCGGCCGATTTTCGGATCGTTAGTGGGCTATTTGTTCGGCCGTTTTTCGGTATTTTGGCAGATTTTTTTTTTTCGGTAAAGTTGGAAAAAAAACGGCCAAATTTGCCGATCGGTCGATTTTCGCGGCAATGATGGGCAAATCGGCCGATTTTTTACTGATAAAAAATCTGCACATGAGCAGTGACCTGCAAGAGGAGACAAAAAGAAGAAAAAGAAGAAGAAGATGATGAAGAAGAGGATGATGAAAAGAAGATGATGAAGAGGAAGAAGAGGATGATGATGAAGAGGAAGAAGAGGATGATGAAGAAGAGGCTGATGATGAAGAAGAGGATGATGATGAAGAAGAGGATGAGGATGAAGAAGAAGAGGATGATGATGATGAAGAAGAAGAGGATGATGATGATGAAGAAGAAGAGGATGATGATGATGAAGAAGAGGATGATGATGCAGAGGATGATGATGAAGAAAACGATGAAGAAGAGGATGATGATGAAGAAGATGATGATGAAGAAGAGGATGATGATGATGATGAAGAAGAAGAAGAGGATGATGAAGAAGAAGAAGAAGAAGAAGAGGATGATGGTGAAGAAGATGAGGGTGAGGATGAAGAAGAAGAAGAGGATGATGATGATGAAGAAGAAGAGGATGATGATGAAGAAGAAGACGAGGATGATGATGAAGAAGAAGAAGAGGATGATGATGATGATGAAGAAGAAGTAGAAGAGGATGATGATGAAGAAGAAGAAGAAGAAGAGGAAGAAGAAGGATGAAAAATGAGAGGAATTCCAGTATGGCAAAAGTGTCCCTGCAGAGAGCTCCGCTATTTCTTTGACAGTTCCTTGACATTTACAGCGGTTGCAACATTGTATCTATTTGTTTCCGAATAAAAACATCTGTATCCGAAATGGATACAAATACATTGTTGCAACCGCTATAAATCTCAAAGAACTGTCAAAGAAATAGCGGAGCTCTCTGCAGGGACACTTTTTGCCGGCTGTAGATGGGATGAAAATCGGCCGATTTTTTTTTTACCATTGCTAGTAACATCAGCCACTTGAATAACCGATTTTTCATTTTTTAAAAGAAAAATCGGCTGTTTTTCTCCCCGTCTATGGCCTGCATAAGCATTAGTGTGCCTGGGGGAGGGGGGGACCTTTGGCCTTTCCAAACACAGTAGATGCTCCAAGAATGTTTCCTTGAACTCTTGAAATGGTTAAAAAGGAAAGACACTCTAGATAGCCTGCACTGAGAATTGACTGTCATGATGACGTGTCAATGATTATTTGCTCTCATTTTTCAGCAGTGGTACTGCTTGCGGTTGAAGCTGGTAGAAATCCACCTTCACGTCCTCCACTCACCTTCACTTATGGCCAGTGGATATTTTGTGGCCGCAGGCAAGAACTGGCATCGAGGACCTGCATAATGACCCTGGCATGCCAGAGGTGGTTTGGAAGCAGCACAGCAATTTGACCATCCCTTTGTTTACAGCACCTGCAATGCATTGAAAATGCAAGCGCTGATGTGAACTATGACATTGACAACCATATAACCTTCTTTCTGTGCGTTTGTGATGCTGAAAAAGCAACTGAAACACATGTAGTGTGAACTGGCCCTAAAGGTTAT
Organism: Staurois parvus; assembly: GCF_062004578.1. Classification (NCBI taxonomy): domain Eukaryota; kingdom Metazoa; phylum Chordata; class Amphibia; order Anura; family Ranidae; genus Staurois; species Staurois parvus. The sequence goes on from NW_028318298.1 coordinate 2,254,217, forward strand.
TAGAGGTCAGGGAACAGGACTGACCAGGAATTGTGAATTCAATCAGACTAGTGGTGAGATACAATCAGCAATTGTATAATAATGTGAGATCTGAGCTGTAGCTGATAGAAAATGAGACACATTCACTTGATCAGTAAATAGATAGTTAAAGAGTGGGGCGGTGATCCATAGATTTGCATATGGGACAGGTGATGATGGGGTGGGGGAGGGGGTCAAGTTGTATAAGGAGACAGATTTAAAAGAGAAAAAAGTTACAATGAAATATACACGGCATGAAACTTTCACATTTCCTAATTGGCAGAAGAACAGTACGCAAGTAACATTCATCCACTTTCTAGTCATTAGGCAAAATCATAATTGATTGATCAATATTCCTGCCACAACCCAGAAAATTGATCTCCATTTTTTTGGGATGTTGCCAAGACTGGGATTAGAACCCATGACCCAAGTGCTGTAAGTTCTGAGCTCTAACCACTAAACCCCTGTGGGAGACACAGTTTGAGCTATAATGTAGAATAGTTACATTGTTTAAAACTGATAAAGCGAGCGCTGGTCAAATGATATAGACTAGTAAAATGGTATTACACAAGATAAATATAACCACGAACAGTAGTGCATGAACTCGTGAAAGGTCATCCACCCCTGTGACAGTGTACTACACTATTGAGCACCTTTCTGGCTCCTGTGGCTGAGCTAATTCCTCCCCAGGACCATTTGGGCACCCACCCGGATGGATGAATGGATGGATGGAGCTGGATGACTAACCCATAACTGCCAGCATACCGCTGCACCCCCAGATGTGTGATGTGTATAACCCATGCACATTAATACTTTTGTTCTGGTGAGTGTAGACCAATCCCAAGGGTGGTTTACCTTTCATGAGTTCATGCACTACTGTCCGTCACGGAGAGACCACACGTGCCATTCATAGGCACTCTCTGAGTTGGTACTCTCACACGAAGGACATTCCATTATTCAGGAATGATTCTATGAACTTATTTTAGCACCATTTACAATATTACATCATTGTTGCAATTCTTTGCACTTTTTGTTTTTTACATGCGTTCATTATTGATCACATGCATTTATAGCGCTGCACTTGTCTTTACCATAGAATAGTTATGTGATTAAAGAGAATGAAGATATATAATTATATTGGGAAATTAGAAGTATATAAATTATTTGAGATATAAGTGTGAAAATGTTTAACTTTTGAGTACAGAATGTATGACATTCATTAGTAAATGCATTAGTTTCCTGATCATTTTGGAGACACAGCAAGAAAAGAAATAGAAGAAAATAGAAAATTCTAATACAGGTGTACTATTTATTACATTCTAAGAATTCTATTTTGCCATCATAAGAACGCCAATGTTAATAAAGCCCGCGCTTGTGCGCCATCTAGCGAACATATCCGGTATTGCACCTAAAAATGTGCCAGACGGATACCACATTTAGTGATAGCAAAGTAGTCAGTAGACGCTCGTCAATGAGCTTGCTAGACGCTGGTCAGACGACTGATTGATTGACCGGAGTCTGCCTGAATGGTCAGTCTCTGCTAATACACTCACATCTTAGTGAATCAAGGCCCTGGTGTCATCAGTCTGCCAAGGTTTTAATGGTCGGGGTCTGATGCTTTGTGTTGTTAGAGGAGCAAGCGAGGTGAGATGCGGATGAAAGCGAACTGTTATAGACAGCAGTGGCCAGGACAGGGGAGAGATTCTGTTATAGAGTTGGTCAGTTGTAGAGCGGAAAGGAGCAGGGTTCAAGTTGTGAAGGTTTCTGCGGGAAATTGTTTGCCGCTTGGAGGGATAGGTGTTTGAAGACGAGGAGACTGTGAAGGTGATGAGATTGTGATCAGAGAGAGGAAAGGGAGCGTTTGTGAAGTTGTAGGGAGTGCAAAGACGGGAGAAAACAAGGTCTAATGTATTCCCATCAGAGTGAGTGGAGGACTGTATACATTGTGCTAATGCAAAAGATGAGGTTAGGTTGAAAAGTTGGGATGTAGTCAGGTTGTTGACATTAATGGGGATGGTAAAATCTCTGAGAATGATAGTGGGTAGTTCAGAGGAGAGAAAGTAGGGTAGCCAGGCAGAGAAATCATCAAGAAAGTGGGACACCGGTCCAGGAGGCCGATAGATAACTGCAATCCTCAGAGAAATGGGAGAAAACAGCTGGATGCAGTGAGTCTCGAAAGAAGAGAAGGATAGAGAGGGAGAGTTAGGGAGGACTTGAAAGGTGCTCAGTGGGGATAGAAGCAAACCAACCCCACCACCTTTCCGACCACTGGGTCTGGGTGAGTGGGTCCAGATGAGGCCTCCATAGGAAAGTGCTGCGGGAGAAGCAGAATCTGCTGCTTGGAGCCAGGTTTCTGTAATTGCTAGTAGGTTAAAGGAGCGGGTGACGAAAAGGTCATAGACAGAGGTGAGCTTATTACAGACAGAGCGGGCATTCCAGAGCACACATGAAAAAGGGAGGGTGGTTTTTGGGAGCACAGGTACCGATATTAAATTGAGGGGATTGCGGCTATTCCCGGAAGAAAGAGGATGCCTGGTGTGGGGGTGAGATACTGGAGGACCAGGGTTTGGGGTTTCTCCTTTGGGGTTTCTCCTCCCCAGAGGTTAGGAGAAGAAGAAGGGTGAGGAAAGTAACATGGGAGTGGGATGTACACGAGTGCACATGCCTTCCAGTCCTGGTGTTTGGGTCAGCAGGAGGTGATGAGAGCAGTAGTAGGGAGATGGTAGCAGTGAGGGTTTGGGGTGGAGCAGAGGGATAAAGTGAGATTTTGGGAACACAGGAAAATAATATGAAAAGGAGGAGTAGAGGGGACATATTAAAAGGGACATATTAGACCAAGTTGCATGAGCTCTGGTGCAGATGGAGTTAGGCTGGCAGATGTAAGATTGCAGTGGGTTGGAATCTTGGGTATCATCTACACTGGTCTGGACTGCTGCAATGATCTTTCTAGTCTGTGTTGTCTTAGATGACTGTCTATCTGGATTGACAGTGTGATTAAATTTTCTAGAGAACTTGGCACACCGACCTGGGTTAATTCATCCTTGAAACCCTCTGGGGGACCCAAATGGAACTGGTGTCACAGGGCTGCATAATTCTAGCTGGTGTCTGTGCTCCAGTACCTAAAGTCAGTGACATCTCAACAGCTCTGCAGCTCTGCTGGAGTGCATGGAGAGCTGCTTCAGTGGTGGCAGTTTGCTGTGGATCATATATCTGAACCATAGCATCAAAAAGGAGAACATAGTGTTCAATTTGTTGTCCTCCAGTAGCTGATGAGCCCAGGTCTGAGGCTCACCTTGAAGAAAGGATATGATTAACCCCACCTTGGTAGATTCTAAAAAAGTCTGTGGCTGGAAGATGAAGTAGAGCTGTCATGTGTTGTGAAATGCCCTGAACTTGCATAAGGTTCTGGAGGTAACATCACTACTGCAGGGCTGGAAAGAGTCTCTTTTGAGCAGCAGCCATGGAGGAGACAGAGACAGCAGAGGTTGCTGAAGTAGCCAAAGATTACACACATTCTTCCAGATGCACATATTCCTCCTGCAGGGTCTTGATTGCTTGCGTCAGGGCTGAAAGATGCTGACAGATTTCATCCAATGGAGAAGGTCCTCTTGCAGGCACAGATATGGCTGTTTGGTACCTGGTAGTGAGCCTGACATGCAGAGGAAGGCCTCTCGCACAGCTCTGGCTCAGGGTAACTAATAGTGGAACAGTAACCATGAGAGCATGGCGAGGCATGAGTGCCGTGGTCAGTCCAGTAATCTGCGTGGGTAACCGCCGTGGTTTTGCTAGTAGCATGCCTGGAACGGAACAGTTGATAGCAGGCAGGTGTTTCAGCAGGGTAGGATGGCAATAGGCAGATATGACACCAGGACAGACTGGTGGCGGCAGGCAGGCAGACATCACAGCAAAGCAGGCAGGCTGGCAGCATGCAGATGTCATAGCAGGGCAGGCTGGTAGCAGGTGGGCTGGCAGCAGGCAGATGTCACAGCAGAGCAGGCTGGTATCAGGAAAGCAGGCTGGCAGCAGGCAGATGTACCAGATGAAGACTTGCTGGAGTGCAGAGCTGTGTTAGCAACAGACAGGCAGAGGAGTCAGGTCACAAGCCAGTGTCAGCAACGGTGGAGGCAGATCTGGCAGATGCAGAAGGCCGATGCAAAATCAGGATAATAAAGTAGCAGACAAGAGTCAGAAGCAAGCCGGGTCAAGATCAGTGGTCAACACAGGAATCAGGATACACACACATAGAAGCTGTAGAACAAACAGCAATTAGTCAGTATAGTAGCTTTGTTTAAATAGGCAGTTTGGCGCCAGCCTTATGTGAGTGCACATGCCTAAGCTCATACTTTTGCACATCTGCCCGACTAGTTGACGGTCTGTGCACATGCATATGTACACGCCTAGAAACATTACCTGCTCTATGAGCAAGCCTTTTCTGACAGGGCTGCTCTACCTGCTGTTAGAGGTAGCACTGCAGGGACATGGAAATTAACAAAACAAAACAAAAAAAAAACTACTTCTCCAAGGGACCAAATCGGGGTCCCAATCTTTTTGTCCCTCATGACAAACTACTTGACCTGATAAAAAAAAGAAATAATAATACTTTTAACCAGAATGTTTTTAACCAGAATGTTTTAAGGATTTACCCCCCTTAACCACTTGCACTCCAGAGGATTTACCCCCCTTAATGACCAGTCATTTTTTTGCTACTCGGCACCGCAATAATTCAACTGATAATTGCACGGTCATGCAATGCTGTACCCAAACGAAATTTACATCCTTTTTTTCACACAAATAGAGATTTCTTTTGGTGGTATTTGATCACCTGTGCGCTTTTTATTTTTAGCGCTATAAACAAAAAAAGACCAAAGATTTTGAAAAAAAACTATTTTTTACTTTTGGCTATAAAAAATAAATAGTAAACTCAAAGTTAGTTATACATTTAGGCCAAAATGTATTCTGCTATATGTTTTTAGTAAAAAAAAATCCCAATAAGTGTATATTGATTGCTTTGTGTGAAAGTTATAGCGTCTACAAACTATGGTATAGATACTGCAATTTACGCCATTTTTTTTTTGCTATACAGCACTGCACTAGTTTAACTGACAATTGCACGGTCATGCAATATGGTACATAAATAAAATTTATGTACTTTTTTCGCACAAATAGAGCTTTCTTTTGATGGTATGTGATCACCTGTACGCTTTTTATTTTTGGCGCTATATACAAAAACATTTTTGAAAAAAATGTTTTTTTGAAAAAAACTATATTTCCTCATTTCTGTCATAAAAGTATCCAAAAAAAACTAAAAGTTTGTCATAAATTTAGGCCAAAATGTATTCTGTTACATGTTTTTTGGGTAAAAAAATCCCACTAAGTGTATATTGATTGCTTTGTGTGAAAGTTATAGCATCTACAAACTATGGGTATAGATAATGGAATTTACACAGCTTTTACTTTCTGACTGCCCATCACATTTTTTTAGGTGCTACAATACTAGGATAGTACAAACACCCCCAAATTACCTTTTTTTCAGAAAGTAGACAGCCTATGCTATCTGATGAGAGGCATATTGAGTCCATGGAAGATTTTTTTTTTTCCACAAGTTTCTGGAAAATGACAAAAACATTTTAAAAAGGAATTTAAGAAGAGACATGGTGAGTATTTTGCAGATCTCATTTTTTTTATCACAAGGTTTTGAAATATAAAAAAAAGAAAAGAAAAAATATGTTTTTGTTTTTTTCTTCACTTTTCAAAAACTTGTGGCAACAAACGAGATCTGCAAAATACTCATCATGCTTATCAAATTCCTTGGGGTGTGTACTTTCCAAAAGGGGTCATTTGGGGGGGTTTGGTGCTATCCTGGCATTTCAGGGCCTCCAAAACTGTGATAGGTAGTCAAGAAGTGTAATGAGGAAATAAAGCACTTTAAAAGCCTGAAGGCGCTTATTGGATTTTGGGGTCCTGTACTTGGCTAGACTGCCAAAACATCTCCACATAATTCCACATATACCAATACAATTGTGAGCAATAAATCATTTAAGTGACAATTTTGTGTAATAAATAAAAAAATATATTTTTTGTCATTTTCCAAAAACTTGTGGTAAAAAAAAGAAATTCTTCTATTGACTCAACATGCCTCTCAGCAAATATTTTGGGGTGTCTACTTTCCAAAAAGGAGTCGTTTTGGGGGGTGGGGGCATTTTATGCCCAGCATTAGAAGTTTATCCCACACATCACTCACTCTTCTAACCACCTGAAGATCAAGCATTTTCCGACACTTTTTGTTCTCATGAAAAAAAATCAGCTTTTTTTTCTAGGAAATTAATTTAAACCCCCAAACATTATATATTTTTTTAAAGCAAACATCCTAGTGAATATAATGGTGGGTGCTGCAATTTTTTATGTTACATAGTACTCAGTTCAAACACATTTTTTTTATTTTAAATACACTTTTTTTTACTTTTAATGCACAAAAATACAATATTATGGCCTATTATTTGGTACAATATAAATGATGATGGTATGCCGAGTAAATAGATACCAAACATGACATGCTTTAAAACTGCGCATGTCCCGTGCAATTGCGACAAACTGCATACGTTTTTAATATCCATAGGCAACATTTAAAAGCCTTTACAAGCTACCATTTTAGATTTACAGAAGAGGTCTAGTGTTAGAATTACTGCCCTTGTTCATGGCGATACCTCACATGCATGGTGCAACCACTGTTTAAATACCGGCACAGGGTCAACGTTCGCGAACACAGGTATGCGCGTGCGCGGGGGGCGAGGGTGTTTTATTTGTCTATCAGACTCTAGATATTTCCTCTGCCCTTACATTATCTAATAAAACCAAGATTGGTGCGATCAGTTGCTTTCCCAATTTACAAATGGCCCTGTTTATATCCTGCGAAACTGAAGTGATGAAATGCTCGCAGCTTCAGGTTTCTTAGACTATAGAGATGATTGGCACCATTCCGGTCTCCTATCAGCTCTATAATCAGCTTGCAGAAACACCGGCTGCATTCATCAGCAGCATAGTACCACATGGACTTCGTACCGCAAGGCGCCAAGCAGTGTGAACTCCGTGTGTAGGCTCATGTATATCTTACAAATCATTACTGACCTGAAACTGTATCTGGATGGATGCGTTTTAATAAAGATCGTATCGGGCCCATTCAGATACAGACTGACACTGTTTAATCTAGGGGATGCCTGTACAGAGAATTTACATACCACTAGGAGCTAATAGGATAGGAAGTTTGCTCTCCTTAGAGAGTTCATGGGGGGAGGGGAGGACTGGTGATAGATAATAGGAAAGGCTACGCTCCAATCGGAATGTACATCCTGTGTATAGGCACTCCCCATTGCATTGTTCTGTGGGAGGGGATTGACCTGACTCATGTGGGGGGCGTGTGTGTGTGTAATAAAACCAGGGGCTGAGTCTGAAGCCAGCCTCTTTGTGAATTCCAACAGCAACCTGAGAGTGTCGCCTGATCATTCCTGGGTAATGAGAGCTCCATTTCCCCACATCTCAAGATAGCTAACCCAGTTGGAGGGGCAGAAATCGTGGAGTTTAGCTGCAGTCGCGGTAAGCAAGATTCGCACAGCTTTATGGGGGATTTCTGCGCATCCAACTGCGAGTACTCACGGTAAGGAGAAATTCGTTAAAAGCGAATTTCCAAGACAGTTTGGCGAGCCAGTGGATACTAACGCGAATTCTTTGATAGCTAACCAAGTTCGAGGGGGGAATGAGCCATCATGAACTAGCAAAAAGTATGCCGGCACATTTCAGGTCTCTCTGCCATTAAGAGGATCGCTTTTTGCGCGTTCGTGTGGCTGATTTCGCTCTCTGTTAGCTAATGTGAATTCCGCTTAGCAAGGACCTTTTGTCCTAAAATCTTGATTTGTGGGTGAAAGACAAGGGTTTTTCTCTGCTGAGTGCAGCAGAGGGGTGGGTTTGGTTGGCTGGATTTGGTCAAGTTTAAAAATCTCTCAACCAAAAATTAAACGAGCATATGTTTTAGCGGGTATTTGCGGGTTGTAGGTACTGTGGTAATTGCTCTACCTCCCTCCACATGAGGTAATTATTACAGTGCTGAAAGGTTTAGATTATTCGTTAACTGTTGCAAGATCTTTGTGTGTATGTAGTCTGTGCAGTGTTTTGTCGGTACTACTACTCCCAGCAAGCATGCAACAGTGGGTCCTTTCTGTTACATGTGCATGTTAGTGTGATATGTTGGTTTTTCCATGTCTGTTCTGTGATTGTGCCAAATTGTGTTGTATGTGTACTGCATATTGTTGTGTAATTGTCCAGAGTATGTTTTTTCCAAAAGTCTGTTTTATGTTAGAAGCAATTTAGAGGCTAGTGTCTGACGTGTGTTTTCTCTGTTGGTGGCCATTTTGTTGACTACCACATGTGCTTTCTCTGTTGGTGGCCATTTTGTTGACTACCACATGTGCAGTAATCTCTGTGCAATGTATATGTAGTTTTCTATATGCATTTGACCCATTTTATGTTTTTAATCCAAATTTTTACAGTTTAAGTTGTTTGCTTTTAGCTTTAAATTTGCGTATTGCCAGCCAATTTAAAGTGTGTTAAGCGAGTTTTTCCCTCACGTGTTCCACATTTAGTGAGCGCGGTGAAGTCTGGGTTTTTGCACATAGATTTCTTGTATAGTGATTATGTTTTTCTTGTGTTTTTCTTGTTAAAAGTAGTTCCTTATTGTAAAGCGGATTTGTTTTAAAGCTGCTGGGTTGCGTGTTTCGCGTCCAGCAGACTTTTTGTGTAAACGGTTTTAGGTGGTTGCAGCGAAGATCGCGTGTGTAACGCGGATCGTTTAGCGGCGCTGGTAGGAGTGATTCTCGCGTCAGCAACGGGGGTTATTTTTGGTGCAGTTTTTCGGTTCACCTCTGTGTAATTGTTTTACTGCGAAATGTCCCGTGTTTTCCTTAAGGCTCCACTTTGTCCTTTTTAATGGTTTTTCTAGTTGAAAAAGGGGTTTTTCTGTGTGTATTAGGAAAGTTTTTTCTTTACACAATTCTCCTAAAGGTCAGTTAGCAGGTTTCTGGGCAACAATAACCCTTAAGTAACATCCAAGAACCCCTCCTTTTGGTTTGACTTGTGTTAGCTACTGTGTGCAGGGAGAGAAAAGCCACTTTCATCATTGTGTGGTGTGGCCTGCCAAACACAGTGGGTGATGAGAACCACATAAATTGCACTGTGCGAGTGGGCGGTCCAGGGAAGTGTAACGCTTAGCCTGGTTACCACAAACACTTCGGGTGGTCAGGATCACATAAATTGCGCTGTGGGAGTGGGAGGTGTGCTCTCAGTCTGACCGCCACTTGATGCGCTTCGGGTGATAGATAAGAATCACATAAATTACGCTGTGCTGGGAAAGTGGTGGAATCAGGCCTCTCGGTAGGATCCCACCGAGTGCTCCAGGGGGTAAACAGGTACCCGGACGTGGGATATATACAAGTGACTAGTCACGATGGGCAGTAGTCAGTCAATGAAGAGAGAGGGGGAAACAGCCCTCTTCAGGGTAAGGACAGCTGCACAACTGATGAAGGTGAGTTTGGGGGGGGAAGTCTACAGAACCCCTCAAAAGGTGGAATAAATGGTTGAAGGGTACCAGATGGGAAATTCCCCGGGAAGGTATATTTGACGCATGGAGGTGGGAAAAATTCATCTCTGAATTTGAACCACGGATGCAGGCATCAGAATTAGAGATCGCACAGCTATGGCTTCACAGGTCAATCCAATTAGGGAAGCAGGGCATACATAAACTGGTGTCTGTCCGGAAGAACCAGGTGATGTATACCTGGCATCCAGAGGGAATAAAACAGGAGGATCCGGTGTCAGATGTGGAGGAAGCTCTTTCAGGGCTGACTCTACTAAGGCAGGTAGGATCAGGGTCTGCTGGGGTTCCCGAACAACCAACAGTGGGTGAGATAAGTATAACTGCACCTGTCTCTTCTGCTAGTGACGTCACTCTTGATGTACCTTCCGTGTCTTCTATATCTATGCCTCAGCCTCTACCTCTCCCTGCTTCACCCCAGCTCCTTCTGTTTCTAACTACGAAATCTTCTCAACAACCGATTTGCAGACTATCTGCAAATCAAGGGGAATAGACACCCGGTTAAGAAACAGGGCGGATTGCATCAAAGCGCTACGAGCCACTGATCAGACCCCTGCCCCCCAGCTATACCCTGATCTGAGGGACCTCAAACCTGAAGGTGCAGTAAGCGAGGTGGTTAATCTAAGCCCACCAATGAAGCTGGGTCAGCAGTTGCACTCCTCCCGGACCGAGGCCTATCCAGTCAGGGTGCAGCAATTTGAAGGTCCTCCCAATGCACAGGGGGAGTGGACTTTAGGGGAACAGGTAGTTTGGCATGTCCCCTTCACCCCAGCAGAGATCCGCACTATTCTGGCTGGGCTCCCGGACTATCGGGTCAATCCGAGAGGATTTGCTCGAATGTTTGGACAAAACCAGTTCAGCTATGGTATGAGCGGGTCAGATTGTGCGCAGACTCTGCGGGCAAAGGTGGGCATGGAAGTGGCCAGTGCAGCGATTGCAGGGTGCTCTATAACCACTCATGAGGAGATGACTTCAGGGGGCAAAGAGTTTTGTGCACAGCTAAAGGCAAAGCTTCCAGAAATGTATGGTGCTACCTCTACTACGGACATGATGAAGCTCACCCAGGGTCCTAATGAGGAAAGTGCCTGCTTCTGGCACCGTCTCAAGCAGACGGCACTGGATGCGGATCTGGAAGTTGGACCTGATGCTCCAACTGAAGGGGTAAAGGTGACCGCGACGCACATTCTGTTGCGGGACAAATTTTTGGAAGGCATCAATATTAAAATTCGGGAAAGGCTGGTTCTGGCCCGACCCGAATATAATGAGATGTCTATCCCTGCTATCCTTTCCACTCTTGCGGCAATAGAGAGGGAAATGGATAGGAGAAAACAGGACAAGGCCAAAGTTCTTATGTCCCAGACCCCACACGAAAAACCAAGGGATCTGGGTCACAGGAAGGATAGGCCCCCTCCCAGGTGTTTTCAGTGCCACCAAACGGGGCACATGAGGAGGAGCTGTCCCCAATTACCTAAAGGTCGGTGGCAGTTCATTCCTGATGAGTCCTCCGCCCCTGTCACCACCATGGTAGGTAACTCCTATGAATTCTCATAGGAAGTTGGCAAATTGGTGTCGGCCCAGGTCCATCTTTTTCTAGAGGAATTAAAACATCCCCTCCCTTGCCTCACCGACACCAGTGCAGCAAGAACGGTCTTGCAAAAACAGGACATCCAAGGCAAGGTACCCCTCTCAGGGGAAAACCCCTACTAACCTCACCATCAAACGATGCACTATTCTTAACCCAGCTTCTCTTCTTCCTGTGTCGGAAAATGAGAAGGGGGGGAGGACAGCAACGACAGTGCTGAATTTTGCAACCCGACTAACGATACTAACACCTCTTCTGCTAACATGTCTTCTTTGTCCACTACTAACCTCTCTTCCAAAGGACATGACTACATTTCTCTGATGGAACTGGAGTCCGCGGCGATCAGCCCAGTGAAGGAAGCGAAAAATCTTTTTGTCGATGGGTCCAGGTACTACACCCAAGACGGTAAGCCACACACTGGTTGCTCTTTGAACGCACATATGTCAGCTCAGGAAACTGAGCTGTGGGCACTGGCCAGGCATGTGAGTTGACGTGTGCCAACGCTAGTACCATGGCAAAGAAATACCTGTGTGAGGTTGTGTGCCGCTGGGGTCTACCTGAAACCATCAAGTCCAATAGGGGGTCACACTTCACTGGACAGATCTTTGCAGAGGTATGTAAAGCTCTTCACATCAACCAAGTGCTACACACCCCATATCACCCCGAGAGTAGCTGTAAGGTTGAACGTCTCAACGGAATCCTTAAAAACAGGATCTCCAAAATCATGGCCGATACCCAAAAACCTTGGCCTGAGTGTCTCCCCATTGCCCCCTATTCCATCCGGAATGCCCCTCGGCAACCACATGGGCTGTCACCCTACGAGGTGTTGTTTGGGGGACCTCCCAAAACAGGGTTGTACAACAGTTGTCGTCTTTGCATTCACAGCTTACAGGTTACGTGCAATCTCTGCAACGGGAGCTGCAGAAGATACACCATCGGGTTCGCGAATCACTCCCCGATCCAAATGCAATAACAGGTGTTCTTTCTATTGAGCCAGGTGATTGGGTCGTCCTAAAGAAACATCAAAGAACCGGACTCGAGCCACTGTTCACCGGACCATACCAAGTCCAGCTGACGACACCTACCTCACTCAAGCTCGAGGGACGAGACAACTGGGTGCACGCAAGCCACTGCAAGAAGCTTTTCAGCTACACCAGAGAATGAGGGGTGTCATTTTCCTTTTTCTTTGTATGTCTTACATGTGTGTGAACGGAGGAAAAGACGGCAGATACCCCAACCTTTTATTTAAAATGCATCTGCGTTTAGCCAGAACCGCCAACAAAACCAACTGTTGGGTAGGCTCTAAGCCCCCACCCAGTCATCACATGTCCGCAATGGCCGCTGTTCATGCCCTATATGACATCCGCGTCGGCATGAAAAAATCAACGTCAGCCCCCACGTAGACATTTGTCGGTAGAGCTTAATGACACATTTTTAGCAGGTAACATCAGTTTTAGCACCAATATTAGCTCTAGCTCCAGTAGGGCCCTCACCAGTCCATTATGGGTAACTGGACAGCTAGGCAGCCCTCAGGTGTGTTTTAACATCAGCTTTGGCACAGGTAACAAGTTTGTTGGGACTACCACCTGTGAGGGAGGTATAACTGTCAATCTGACTAACCACACTTCCCTTCTGAGTAACCACACTGACCGACCAGACCACATTTGTTGGAAGGACGGATGTGATGTGCAGACAGAGGGAGCAATCCCCCAGTCTGTGCAACTGTTGCTCAGTGCCAGAGGCCGAACGAAGAACTCCTCCTGCTCTGCTCTGACAGGTCCATACTATTTTCTGTGTGGTTCGGCAGCCTATAGAACATTTCTCCAGAACGCGAAAGGTTCGTGTGCCCTTATAAAGCTAGTCCCCGCATCCTATGTAGTGATGGATCATGAAGAGTTGATGGTCCACAAGAAGGTAAGGATGGCAGGGAGAGTTCGCAGGGAGCTGTTCTCTGAGGGCGACCAAGCATGGGCTTGGTTCCCCTCATGGACAGGTTGGGGAATAGAACTTATGAAGCACCTGAACAATTTTTCTGTCATCGTGGATAGTATGTTTAACGAGACCGTAGAGGCTGTCAGAGAAATTGCCCAAGAACAACAGCAGATGGGAATTTTAGTGCTTCAGGAGAAGATGGCCCTTGATTACCTTTTAGCCGCCAAAGGGGGGTTCTGTGAGTTCATCGGAGAGGATTGTTGTACTTGGATAGAAGACACCGATGACAAGGTCCAGACCCATATGGACAAAGTTAGTGAACTACAGGGAAAAGCTAGAGCTATAGCTAGTGAGGGTTGGAATCCGTTCAAGGGTTTGGGAGGATTGGGAGATTTCCTGTTCTCCATCGGATCTTGGTTAAAGGAAGTGGGAGTGTATATCCTGATGCTTCTCTTTTTCCTCTGCCTCTTATATGCTGCGGTGAGATGTTCCTGTTGCCTCATCGACCGTGTAAACCAAGCTCGGGCAGACGACCACATCTCCATGCCCGCTCCTGGGATCCCACTCCAACCACTGATCGGAGGAAGACCTCACCGACCAACCACCTTCTCTGCAGATTACGTCCTGGCTTACCTCTAATTTATCTCCCTGAAGACCACATTCTCCAAGACCTCCAAGCAAGCTTCAAGCCTCATCATTGTTTGTGTCTGCGATTTGGAAAACTGTCTGGGTCGAGACCAGCCTTGTGTGGCCCCGTCTGCAGGGGCAATTTGAGAATCTGCTGCTGGATCTCCCCAGACCACCGTGTGATCACAAGCCTTATTCATACCACAAGTCTGTTTGTGGTTTTTGCAAGAGCCTTCCTGTAGTGAAGGTTCCAACGCTCTTGAGGATCATTGCTTCAATCAAGCCTGTCTGCGTCGGGTCTTGTTGTTTCAGGTACCCCGTGGAGCATTATTCTCAGGGACAACTACAGGAACTCTGGTCTAAGACCAACTCTTTGAGGTTTTGAGACTACACCCATCAAGCTGAAGAAGATCAAGAAGGGACACAAGGAGAATATGATAAAACAGGAGGGAATGTCATGGAAATTATGTATTTACAGGTTGAACTTTAAATGTGTCATATATTAGTGTTATTCATATGTCTCTCGTGTGGCTTAATTAAAGATCTGAATGTTGCAATTGGGCCATGCGCATTTACAATGTATGTAAATGGGTAACGGATGAGATGGCAGATCTGCGCTTATAGACCGGCGTGTATACCACTACGGCATTCGATGCGAATGCCGCCGCCGGTAGGCAGTGGGCCTGTATCCACATATCAGCAGCATAGTACCACATGGACTTCGTACCGCAAGGCGCCAAGCAGTGTGAACTCCGTGTGTAGGCTCATGTATATCTTACAAGCCATTACCAACCTGAACTGTATCTGGATGGATGTGTTTTAATAAAGATCGTATCGGGCCCATTCAGATACAGACTGACACTGTTTAATCTAGGGGATGCCTGTACAGAGAATTTACATACCACTAGGAGCTAATAGGAGGGGGAAGGTTGCTTCCCTAAGAGCTCATGGAGGGGAGGTGAGGACTGGTGATAGATAATAGGAAAGGCTACGCTCCAATCGGAATGTACATCCTGTGTATAGGCACTCCCCATTGCATTGTTCTGTGGGAGGGGATTGACCTGACTCATGTGGGGGGGCGTGTGTGTGTTTGTAATAAAACCAGAGGCTGAGAGTGAAAACTTCCTCTATGTGAATTCCAACAGCAACCTGAGAGTGTCATGTGATCATTCCCAGGTAACTGGAGCTCCATTTCCACACAATTCTGAGATAGCTAAACCAGTTGGAGGCGCAGGAATCGTGGAGCTAAGCTGCAGTCGTGGTAAGCGAGATTCGCACAGCTTTATGGGGGATTGCTGCGCATCCAACTGCGAGTACTCACGGTAAGGAGAAATTCATTAAAAGCAAATTTCCAAGACAGGGGTCTCCCCACCTCTCCAAGTGAGCTGTGTTCCATGGGCCCCCCACCGAAAGTGACTCCCTTCACAGTATATGTAAAGGTTTAAAACCAATTTAGGGCCTCATTCACAGTGGTGTACTTAAGCATATGCCCCTGTGAGATCCATGTTTACCCACCCAGGGATTCACCTGTGTTTCGTGCATCCCCAAACAGACAATTCTATTAAAGTCAATTGGGATGCTGCTGCTGCACGGACACAACCGCTACTCCCAATTCAACATCTGTGTGGGTGCATGTCCCCGAACTCACACTGTTTGCATTCAGGGACATGCACCTGCACTAACACGAATGTCAAATTGGTAGCAGTAGCTGTGTCCGTGCAGCAGCCTCATCCCAATTGACTTGAATGGGACTGCCTGCACGGGGATGCATGGAACGCCTATGGTCTTTGCATGGGCGTACTCTAATAGTAAATCCCGGGTGAACGAGGCCTAAGCCTTACACTGAATCCAACTTTGAAATTGTGTGACTTCACTTGATGTCAGTGCAACTTGGAAGACATCTGTGCGACTTCATGCACAGATGTCAATGCACATTGCACCATAAATTGGCAAAATAGTGCAGGAACTACTTTCCAAATCAGTGCAACTCTAACAAAGTTGGAGTTGTACCCATTAGAACGGTTCCATTGCTGATCATAGGATGCGGCTTTTTATGTGATTTGATACTGTCAAACTGTGTGACAAGTTGTATCGGCGTGAACTTGGGCTCTAAGTACATTTTGATTTGAACATAAATAACGTCTGTTACCTCTGGTGAGTTTGTTGATTGAACACAGGTGTGGAGTACAGCATGACTTGAAGTTTCTTTCAAGAAGGCGTTGAAGGAAATAAAGATGACAAATTGTTGCAATATAAGATTTTTATTTACATATATTTTCAAGATTGATACTTTTTCATTTGAGGCTTCAAGAGATTTCACTGAAGAAAGATCACATGTAATTTTGCAAATTATGTTGAGTGAGGTGATTGGTAAGTGCACTTCTTGTTAATTTTTTGTACTTTACAATATATTGGTAATATTGATATACTGTAGCCAATATGAGGATTCATAAGATAAAGGCTTGACATGCTATAGCTTGTTTGGTGCAAGGAATTGTTTGATGCCTTCAAAATGCTTGCGGAATATATATGTTTATAGATTAGTTACAAGCCACTATTTAAAAAATAAAAAAAAACCTGTATGTGCTTAGTTTAAAGGGTTCAAGAACTTGACAAAGCTGCACAAGGAATCAGAATGGGAAGAAGGATTTTCCAAGACACAGCTGATTTCCTATCTCATCTGAGTACTGACAGCTGCCACTGGTAAGTATCCTTTAATCGAAAGTGTCGGATTTTATGGAACAGCATCAGTACATAAATGTCCACAATATCCAGGTATGGCAAGACTTTTCTGTGAGTATCTGTAGCATTTTCAGTAAAGTATCTACTTGAATTACAGGTATTTTTGTGAGCCACGAAAATCAAACTTAATCAAAGTGAACAAAGTGAAACATATCTATCTTGCTCTATAACTTTAAAAAAAAAAAAAAAAAGAAAAGAGGATAACATTTGTAATTGTGTATCAGCTGTCCTAATATTCAATGAAAATTTGAAAGAATGTCTACTAGATATCAGCTTGCATGAACTAAATAAAACCTGTCACAAGGGAAATATGGAAGCTGCCTTTCCTGAAAATGTTAGCTTCCTGGCTGTCATGCTGACATTTTTTATTCAGGATTTAGAGTTGCTGGCCTAGAATATGCAGGTCAAGGGTTTTCTTGAATCTATCTTGATAAGTGCAATTTTTATTTACTATTTATTACAAGTACTTATATAGCGCCATCAATTTACGCAGTGCAATATTGCACATTCACATCAGTCCCTAACCCTCAAGGGGTGTACAATCTAAGGTCCTAATTTACATTCATACATACACATACTAGGGCCAATTTAGACAGGATGCAATTCACCTACCAGCATGTCTTTGGAGTGTGGGAGGAAACCGGAGGTTGGGAATTGAACCAACGACCCTTGTACTGCCAGGCGGAAATAATTATTCCAAGCGATTGACAAGGAAACCAGAGCATAGCATAACCAGCCAGCATATCAGTCAGTCAGTCAGAAAACTAGCGTTTTAAGGCAGTTAGCAGACACTTCAATTGTAAAGGCGGATTCACACGGCTGTGCTGCAGCTAACCTGTGTTTTGCTTTGTTTTTTTGTGCTGGTCAGCCATGCTTTCCCATAGACTTCAATTATGTCCTGTGGATTTGGTGCACTTTCTGAAAGGGCACCAAAACTGAAGTACATAATTGAAGTCTGTGGGAAAGCTCAGATAACCCATATGAAAGCCATGGGTTAGCTGTGCCTTAGCCAAAGTGCAGTGGGGCAGTGGGAATCCGCCCAAACACTTTTGGAACAGAAATTAATTTAAAAATTGCTATAACTACTGATGTTTTCCTTTAATTCCAGAGAACTCATTATCTGTTTACCTATACTGTCACCAGTTTCTGTGTGATTACCACACCGCATCATAATCACACCCTGTTCATGCGAACGCTGCGGGTGTGTATGTTAACTTACCAACACCCCAAAATCAGTTCGCAAAACGTGGTGCAATGTGCAGCATAGAATACCCATGCGATCTGATTCTGGGGCAGATAAAAAAGGGTCCTGCACAAATTGTATGATTCAAATTGCACCACACAGAAATTGCATGTAATATGCACAAGAATGTGGTGCGAATGCCACACTGCATCAATGTGCAATAGTTCTGCACTCCTGTGACCTGATTTCACTCAGGCTTTGAAAATATCCCAAGCTAGGGGAGCTAGAGGCAGCCCCCCCCCCCCCACCCCGTCCATAGCCCAGCACTCCAGTGAGTGCTGGTTGGGCAAGGCAGAGATTGACAGTCTCATGCAGAGGGGAGAACTGAGCGACCACAGTCTTTAATTGCTCAATTCTCTGTGCAGCACTGGCAAGGGATGGATGCTGCATCCACCAAGGTGAGTATAATATTTTATTTTTTCAGTACCTAGGACTTCTCTTTTAAACCCTCACCTAATCTGCAGGATCTAGAAGCCCATCTCTTTGTATCTCAACTGTAGGGTAGAGGTGGACATGATTGGCAGCTTCAGATGTTGTATGTGTTAAAAAGCTAAGTT
Organism: Staurois parvus; assembly: GCF_062004578.1. NCBI lineage: Eukaryota > Metazoa > Chordata > Amphibia > Anura > Ranidae > Staurois > Staurois parvus. The sequence continues at coordinate 2,272,558 of NW_028318298.1, forward strand.
CACCTTTAAAAAAAAAATTAACATATTTTTGCAGGGAAAAAGATGTTTATGTATTTCTTTTTTCACAGGAGCCTGCAAAATATTGCAGATGCAAACAGTGGATTGCATGTACAAGGGCAGGCTCCTGCAGACTCTTAATCTTTACAGTGGTATGGGTTTTTAGGTGCAGAGCTGGAGGAAGTGTCAATGGACTACAAATGCAATGATTACTGTACTTATATTCCACTGAAAACTGCAAGGCTGTCTGCCATGGTGGCAGACTTTATTTATTCAGTCACAGATTTCTGTGATTGAGTTATGCAGCTGTGTGGGCAGCACAGAGGAACCCCTGCACACTGTCATGAAGTTGCAGTTTGAGGGTAGGGGTGAGCTCTTTGCACTATGTTACATCATGTTAAACCCTAAATATGGGTGCTACATGTAACATGGGGCAAAAAAAATAAGGTTAGCCATTGTTTTGTATGTCACAATGTCCCAGAGATGTCAAAACATCGTCAGATCTTCAGTTAGATGGCCCAATAGCCAACTGCAGGATATGTGGCCTGGGCTGCTGTTAGAAACCATGGGGCCCCACACAGACAACATGATAGCCCCCCAAAAAAAGCACAATTTACTATTCAGTTATGGATGAATACTGTGAGAGATCGATATTGATTCATAATTGTGTTCATTCAGGAAAGAAAGGGGCTGGTAAATGTGACATATTTTCCGGAAGTCTTCTCCCACTCTTCATCATGAAGAATCTTATCATATGAAGGAAAGACTTTTGTGACCAAGACCTGGTGGGTGGGACAAAATGCATTAGAGGGCATGACCGGTACGGCAGCTGAGGCCATTCCTTAACATTGGACTTCTGGGGTCAGTTGAGCAGCATCCATCCCTTCACTTATCAATACATCCCTTCACTTGTATTGGCTGACACTGGAATTGCTCAGACTCTTTCTCCCCTCTTCTCACTTGCCCATGAGGTGGTCCTTTTCCTTCCATCCATAGCCTGGGGCGGCGCCATAACGTATACTATTCACGATATTATTATTTGTTAGCAGCTGCTGGAAGGAAGCTAAGAGAACTCTGAGAGTGGGGGCACACAGGGGTTCTTGGGCAGTAAGGGGAAATGCATGGTGCACAGGGAGGGTGATGGCTGTGATGGGGGGGGGGGGCAATTATTGGAACCAATCCCCTGTATAGCTCTCTCTGCAGCAGCTGAAAGCCAGCGGGAGAGAAGAAGAAGCCAGCTGTCAGTTGCTGCAGAGAGAACTTTACAGGGGATCAGTTCCAGTAAATTGCCCCCCCCCCCTTGCCATTCCAAGTATCCTCCCTGCCCACATCCAATTCACCCAGCTGCCTGGGTACCCCTGCTGGCCTGGATTCTGTACAGGAGGACTGCTGGTACACACTTATCCACAGCTAATGGTTTAATTCGTATTACAGTGACTTGATTCGTATTACAGTGGCTTGATTCGGTGGAACTACAAGTGTGGCAGGCTGTTTTTTTATGTGGTTTCTGTATTTTAATAATAAGGTGAATAGTCAGGTCCATGAATATTGGGACATCAACACAATTCTAACATTTTTGGCTCTATACACCACCACAATGGATTTGAAATGAAACTAACAAGATGTGCTCTAACTGCAGACTGTCAACTTTAATTTGAGGGTATTTACATCCAAATCAGGTGAACGTTGTAGGAATTACAACAGTTTGCATATGTGCCTCCCACTTGTTAAGGGACCAAAAGTAATGGGGCAGAATAATAATCCTAAATCAAACTTTCACTTTTTAATACTTGGTTGCAAATCTTTTGCAGTCAATTACAGCCTGAAGTCTGGAACGCATAGACATCACCAGACGCTGGGATTCATCCCTGGTGATGCTCTGCCAGGCCTCTACTGCAACTGTCTTCAGTTCCTGCTTGTTCTTGGGGCATTTTCCCTTCAGTTTTTCAGCAAGTGAAATGCATGCTTCATGGAGCAGACTTGGAATCCGAGGAGTTGCCAGAACCTATGCAGCTCGGATTGGCATGTCCATCATTGTCAGTCAAGGAATGCCAGAGGCGACGGGTGAATAACCTCTGTCTCTACTGCGGGGAAGCAGGTCATGTGGTGCATGTGGCAGGCGCAGCACTATGTAGTGCCTTGTGCGCTGTGGCATTAGAAAAATTATGCAATTGCTGTTTCTTTTGTTTGTATATATTGACTTTACTCTGTAATTCCTCCAATGCCGTTCTATGGATGCAGTAGGTTTAAAGAGCACACCGAATACTTTAGTTAACTTCTTTAATAACTTCAATCTTCTTCATATAACACTGCTTACAATAGCTTGTTTCGTTTATCTTACAGTGGCTTATTTCTTTCATATTACAATGGTTTAATTCGTATTACAGTGACTTGATTCGTATTACAGTGGCTTGATTCGGTGGAACTACAAGTAAACACACATAACAGATTTTACATACAGACCCACTTGCACTGCTAAACAATAGAGGAACACATAAGTGCATTAAATACCTATTTGGCCTTCTCTGCTTCCATAGAGCTTCTCTGACTGGAACTTCGTCTGTTTCCTCTTCTGTCTGGTGAGCAAGTGACTCTAGAAAATTCTAGCAGGGAGCTTTACACAGGCACAAATGTGAAACTGGCTGGGATTGGTTAAGGCTCTGTACAGTGTGAGGATGGCTATGATTGGCTCACCTATGTACTGACTCTTAAAGGCATATTTTCCTTTTCTGCTTCTGCTAACACAATGAATATACAGTCATGGCCGAAATTGTTGGCACCCTTGATATTTCTCCAGGAAATCATGTATTTCTCACGAAACGTATTGCATTAACACATGTTTTGCTATACACATGTTTATTCCCTTTGTGTGTATTGGGACAAAACAAAAAAAGGGAGGAAAGAAAGCAAATTCGACATAATGTCACACAAACCTCCAAAAATGGGCTGGACAAAAGTATTGGCACCCTTTCACAACTGCGGATAAATAAGAATGTTACAAGCATGTGATGCTCCTGTAAACTCACCTGGGGCAAGTAACAGGTGTGGGCAATATAGAAATCACACCTGAAAGCAGATAAAAAGGAGAGACGTTCACTTAACCTTTGCATTGTGTGTCTGTCTGTGCCACACTAAGCATGGACAACAGAAAGAGGAGACGAGAACTGTCTGAGGACCTGAGAACCAAAATTGTGGCAAAATATCAACAATCTCAAGGTTACAAGTCCATCTCCAGAGAACTAGATTTGCCTTTGTCCACAGTGCGCAACATTATCAAGAAGTTTGCAACCCATGGCACTGTAGCTAATCTCCCTGGTCGTGGACGGATGAGGAAAATTGATGAAAGATTGCAACGCAGAATAGTCCGGATGGTGGATAAGCAGCCCCAAACATGTTCCAAAGACATTCAAGCTGTCCTGCAGGCTCAGGGAGCATCAGTGTCAGCGCGAACTATCCGTCGACATTTAAATGAAATGAAACGCTATGGCAGGAGACCCAGGAGGACCCCACTGCTGACACAGAGACATAAAAAAGCAAGACTACAGTTTGCCAAAATGTACTTGAGTAAGCCAAAAGCCTTCTGGGAAAACGTCTTGTGGACAGATGAGACCAAGATAGAGCTTTTCGGTAAAGCACATCATTCTACTGTTTACCGAAAACGGAATGAGGCCTACAAAGAACAAAACACAGTACCTACGGTAAAATATGGTGGAGGTTCAATGATGTTTTGGGGTTGTTTTGCTGCCTCTGGCACTGGGTGCCTTGACTGTGTGCAAGGCATCATGAAATCTGAGGATTACCAAAGGATTTTGGGTCGCACTGTAGGGCCCAGTGTCAGAAAGCTGGGTTTGCGTCCAAGATCCTGGGTCTTCCAGCAGGACAATGACCCCAAACATACGTCAAAAAGCACTCAGAAATGGATGGCAAAGAAGCGCTGGAGAGTTCTGAAGTGGCCAGCAATGAGCCCAGATCTAAATCCCATTGAACACCTGTGGAGAGATCTTAAAATTGCTGTTGGGAAAAGGTGTCCTTCCAATAAGAGAGACCTGGAGCTGTTTGCAAAGGAAGAGTGGTCCAAAATTCCGGGTGAGAGGTGTCAGAAGCTTATTGATGGTTATAGGAAGCGACTGATTTCAGTTATGTTTTCCAAAGGGTGTGCAACCAAATATTAAGTTAAGGGTGCCAATACTTTTGTCCAGCCCATTTTTGGGGTTTTGTGTGACATTATGTCATATTTGCTTTTCTGCCTCTGTTTTATATTTGTTCCAATACATACAAAGGGAATAAACATGTGTATAGCAAAACATGTGTTAATGCAATACCTTTTTTGTGTGAAATACTTGATTTTCAGGAAAAATATCAAGGGTGCCAACAATTTCGGCCATGACTGTATAAATGTCATAACATTCAAAGGCATAAATTACAGCAATGATTCTGCTTTTAGCTTTTACATATGCACATATACACTGTACTGAGGTTATTGGCAGGTTTAGTATACACATATATGTGAACCATATTAGCAACCTAGGACCGGTCTTAGCTGGCCAGCTACAGTGCGTTCTTCAATTCAGCGCTCTGGGGAATCCTGTTCTGTGGACTGCTAGAGGTACCGCCAGATGGTGTCTGACAGATGCGATGCAGGTTCTGCATTTCTAAAGACCGTTCATTATCGGTGATCAGCAGAGCATCTTCATCATCTATCTTTGTGGGACTCGTCCTAGAGCACCATCCGCTTCTTGATCTGAAACTGTGGTTCACCTGCCAGTTTCAAGGCTCTTCTTAGAAAGAGGTGGAGATCATACACATAAGGTTTTTCATCATGAGCTACCATATCCAGCATCTCTTTCACATACTCAGCATGGTGTTTGGTGGCCACAAATATGATCGTTTGTGCCTGAGGCTTCACAATGCAGTGCAATAGATGTAGAGGCACAGCAGGTTTATCTTCTGCCCTCACATAAAAAAATGCCAACTTTAACTGATCACTTAGCTTTGTATCAACATCCAGACAGATTAGCACAGGTTCAGTAGGACCTGCACGGGCAAATTCTAGTACCATCTTGGGAAGATTAGCTGGGTTTCGCGATTTTCTGGAAGACGGGCAAGGATCTCCTGCAGCTGCTCAGCAAAAGTCTGTCTGATTCATCAAACACGATATACTCCACACTGCGCAACTTCAGATTCGTGGCCGTGCATCAGACAGCCAGGTGTAGCAATGATTCTATCAGGATTTTCATGTAGTGCAAGCAAACTGATCTTCCATCTTGTCCCCACCCAAAATAAGAGCAGTCAATCGATGGTCACTGGTTCAATCCAATCCAATCTGCTTGGTTGGACTAGTCTAATCACTTCACAAAGGCTAAGGTGTAGTCTGGCTGAAAAAAAGTCTAGCTGAAAAAAGACAAAAGTCTTTGCACAGCAAATAGAAGTTCCTTCCTTCCTTCCTTCCTCCCTCCTTCCTTCCATCTTTCTTTCCTTCCTTCCTCTCCTTTCTTCATTTGCTCCCTTCCTTTCCATTCCCTTCTGTTCCCTTTGTTACACTTCCCCTCCTTCCATTCCTCTCTTCCTTCCTCCCATCCTTCCTCCTATCCCTCTCTCCTCCTTCCATCCCTCCCTTCCACTCCTTTCTTCCTCCCTTCTCCCCTACCTTCCTTCTTCCCTCCCTCCTTCCTTCCTTCCTCTTTTCTACCCTCCCTTCCCTCCTCTCCTTCCTTCCTTCCTTTTATCCCTTCCTCCCTTTCCTATCCTATCTTTTCTTTCTTCCTTTCCTCCCTCCCTTCCCTCTCCTCCTCTCCTTCATTCCTTCCATGCCTTTATTTTCCTTCTTTCCTTCCTTCATTCATAATCTTCCCTTCCTTCCCTGCCTCCCTTCACTTGCCTTCATTCCTTTCAACTTTCCTTCCTTCCTTCTCTCTTTCCTTCCTTACCTTCCCGTCAGCTTCCTTCATTTCCTCTCCTTCCTTTCTTTTCCTTCCTTCCTTTCTTCACATCCTCTACGTCCTTCTTTCCTTTTTCCTCCCCTCCCTCCTTCATTCTCTTTTTTCCTTTCTTAATTATTTCCATCCTTATGTTCCTCTTGACCTTCCTTCCTCCCATACTTCAGTCTATCCCTCCCTTTCCTTCTCTTCTCTTCCCTTCCCCTCCTTCCTTCTCTCAAGTTCTTTCCTTCCCCTCCTTCCTTCCATCCTTTTCTTCCTTTCCTTCCCTTCCATCCCATTCCTCCCTCCTTTCCTCCCCTGCTCCATTTCCTTCCTTCATCCCTTACCTTCTTACTCCTTCCTTCCATCTCTTCCCCTTCTTCATTCCATCCCTCCATTCCCCTCCATTTCTTCCTTCCTTATTTGCATCTCCCCTTTTTTTGTGTCCTTTCCTTTTGTTTCCAAACCTTCCTTCTTTTTTTCCTTCCTTCCTTTCCATTTCCTTTCCTACACTTCCCCTCCCTTCCTCCATTCCCTCCCTACATTTATATCCTTTTTTCTTCCTTCCTCCCTCCTTCCATCCCTTCCATCTTTTCCATCCTTCTTCCCTCCCTCCTTCCTTCCTCCTTTTCTCCCTCCCATCCCTTTCCTCCTCTCTTTCATTCCTGCCATGCCTTTCTTTTCCTTTATTCTTTTCCCTCCCCTCCCTCCATCCCCTAGCTTCCTTCCTTCATTTCCTCTCCTTCCTTTCTTTTCTTCACATCCTCTCCATCCTTCTTTCCTTTTTTCCTCCCATCCTTCTCTTCCTTTCTTCCTTCCTTTCTTCCCTCCCTTCCTTAATTATTTCCATCCTTATGTCCTCCTTGCCCTTCCTTCCTCCCATTCTTCAATCTATCCCTCCCTTCCCCTCCCTTTCTTCCTCTTCTTCCTCCCATCCTTCCATTTCTTCCCTCCCTCAACTTCCCTTTTCTTTTCTTCCTCTCTTTCCTTCCTTCTTTCCCTCCCTTACTTGCTTCCTTTCCTTCCTCCTTCTTCCCACCTTCCTTCCTACCCTTGCTTCCTTTCCTCCCTCCATTCCCTCCCCTCCTCTCATTCATTCCCTACTTCCCTTCCTTCCTTCTTTCCATTCCCTCCTTCACTCCCCTCCACTCCCTTCTTCCCTTCTCTCCTTACTTCCCTTTCTTCCTTCTTCCCTCTTTTCCTCCCTTTCCTATCCTGTCCTTCCTGCTTTCCCTGCCTTCCTTCCTTCTTTTCATCCTTCCTTCTATCCCTCCCTCTCTACCCTTTCCTTCTTCCCTCACTCCCTCTTTCCTTCCCTCCATTTTCCCTTCCGTCCTTCCTCTTCTCCAACCTTCCCTTTGTGCCTTCATCCCTTCCCTCCTTTCCTTTCATTTATCTCCCCTTTTCTTTCCCTGCCCTTTCCTTTCTATTTTATTTCCTTTCCTTCCCTCCTTCCTTACATTTCTATGCTCCTTCCTTTTCTTTCCATTCTTCCTCCTTCCCTTCCTTCCCTCCATACATTTCTATCCTCCTTCCCTACTTGCTTCCTCCCTCTTTTTGTCCTCTTCTTCCTCTCATTCTTCCCATTGTTCACTCCCTCCCCTTATTTGCTTCCTTGCTTCCTCCTTCATTCATTCCTCCCCTTCCTTCCTTCCTGCCCTCTTTCCTTCCTCCTTTCCTCCCTCCATTCACTCCCCTCCATTCCTTTCCTTCTTCCTTTCTCTCCTTCTTTCCCCCCTTCTTTCCTTTCCTGCCTTTCTCCTTTTCCTATTCTATCCTTCCTTCCCTTCCTTTCATTTCTTCCATCCTGAACTTCTCTCCCCATTCTTCCCTCCTTTTCTTCCCTTCCTTCCTTATCTACCTTCCTTCTCTCCTGATCTCCATCCTATTTCTTCCTTTGTGCTTTCATCCCTTCCCTCCTTTCCTTTTTCCATTCTTCTTTCTTTCCTTTCCTCCTTTTTTCCTTCCTTCTTTCCCCCCATCCTTCCATTCATTTCTATTCTGCTTCCTTCCTTCCCCACTCCTTTCTTCCTTCCTCTTCTTCCTCCCAGCCTTCCTTTCTTCCCTCCATTCACTTCCCTTCCCCTTTCCTTCCTTGCTTCCCTCCCCTTACTTGCGTCCTTTATTTTCCTTCCTCCCTCCTTCATTCCTCCCCTTCTTTTTTCTTCCATCCTTCCCTCCCTTCTTCCTTTTTTTCCCTCCCTCCTTCCTTTTTTTCTCCCTCCATTCCCTCCCCTCCCCTCCTTCATTCATTCCTTAATTTCCTTCTCTTCCTTTCCCCTCTTCCCTTCCTTCTTTCCCTCCCTTCCCTTGCTTCGTTTCTTTTTTCCTTCTTCCTTCCTTTATTCCTCCATTTCCTTCCTTCCCTCTATTCCCCCTTTCCTATCCTATCATTCCTTCCCTTCCTAGAAAGAATTCTTCCCTCCTTCCCCTTCCTTCACTTCCCTTCCTTTCATTCCTTCCATCTTGGGAAGGGAGGAAGGGAGAGGAGGAAGGAAAAGAAGGAAGGAAGGAAATATGGAAGGAAGGAAATATGGAAGGAAGGACGGGAAGAAAGGGAAAGATGGAAGGAAGGAAGATTAGAAGGAAGTTAGGGAAGGAAATGAAGGAAAGAATGAGGGAGGGAATAAGGAGGGAAGGGAAAGGATGGAAGAAGGGAAAGAAATGAAGGGATGAAGAAAGAATTGAAGAGAATGGAGATAAGGAGGGGGGTGAAGGGAGGATAGGTGAATGGAGGAAGGAGGGTAGGGATGGGAAGGATAGGAAGAAAAGAAGGAGGGAAGGATGGGGAGAGAAGTTCAGGATGGAAGGAATGGAAAGAAGCAAAGGGAAAGAAGGGATGGAAGGATAGAATAGGAAAAGGTGGAAGAGAGGAAAGGAAAGAAGGGGGAAGGAAGGAGGGAAAGGAAGAAGGAAAGGAGTGGAGGGGAGTGAATGAAGGAAGGAAAGAGGGAAGGAATAAAGGAGAAGAAAGCAAGGGAGGGAGGGAAAAAAGGGAAGGATGAGAGGAAGAAGAAGAAGAAGAAAAGAGGCAGGAAGGAAGTAGGGAAGGAGGACAGAAAGATAAGGAGGAAAGGAAGGGAAGGAGGAAGAATGGAACGGAAGGGAAGGAGGAAGAATGGAAAGAAAAGGAAGGAAGGGAAGGAGGAAGAATGGAAAGAAAAGGAAGGAGGGAAATAGGATAGAAATGTATGGAAGGAAGGAAGACTAAAGGTGGGAAGGGATGAAGGGGATGGAGGGCAGGAAGAAAGGGTAGGAAGGGAAAAAAGGAAAGGATGGGAAGGAGAGGTAAGGGATGGGGAGGGACCTGACCTCCTCCGCAGTCACATGCCACCGCCGGAGTACCTTCAGGCACGGGGTCACATAAGCCGGGAGCTTACCATGCTTGACCCGCAGGCTTCTCACTGGCCTGCCACTCTCCCAACTGCTCAGAAAGGGTTCAAACCAGATCCGGAACAGTCCTACCCATGCAGGCGGTCTCTCAACCAACATGCTACCAAGATTATGCTTTAGGGACATCAAAGAGAAGAAAACCACTGGGTTGACCATACCTAGGCCACCCTCTCGCCTGGATGAGTAGGTCACATCCCTCCTGACAAGATTCAGCCGATTCCCCCATAACATCTGGAAGAAACAGCTGTAGATCATCGTATAGAGCGACTCTGGCAAGAGGCAAACGAAGCCGACGTATAAAAAGACGGGGAGCAGGAAAGTCTTGATCAAATCAACCCTTTCCCTCAATTCCCAATTTAACTTGCTGTATTAAGCAGGGGCGAAATTAATGCCCAAAACTTTAAAACTCTGCTGAGGCACCGGGAAGGTGTCCAGGAGTGAGAAGCTCTCACCCTCCCTACCCATCCAGAGAACTTCAGGTTCCAAGGTCAACCATGATAAATGTGATGCCTCAGCATACTGATCCATCACCGAAACCACCAGATGAAAACAGAAACGTCATCAGCATAAGCTACGACCCTCAGAGGCGGATCCCCAGTAGCACCCACTGGCACCCCGCTCACCACCCCACCATCTAACCTCCTGACGAAAGGGTCGATGGCAAAGGCATAGAGCAAGGGGCTCAGCGGGCACCCCTGGTGCACCCCGGATCCAACCCCAAAGGGCACCCAACCCAGCTATTCACCAACATGAAGCTCTCAGCCTCCTTGTACAACATCTTCCCAGCCTCCTTGTACAACCTCCCCTCCAAACCGTACCGGTCCAGGAGATGCCAGAGGTACTCATGATTGACTATCAAAGGCCTTTGCCTGGTCCACCGCCAGCAAGAACTTCCCCCATCCTTCAGCCTTACACCGCTCCAGGGCCTCCCGGACAGCTAACACCGCTGTGAAGGTACTCCTGCCCTGGACCGAGCAATGCTGCTGACGAGAAAGCAAACCGTCTGCCACTGACGACAAGCACCAGAACAAGATCTCTGCCAGAACCTATCCATCGACATTGAGAAGGCTTATGGGGTGCCAGTTCTCAATAGCCGAAGGATCCTTACCCTTTGACAAGAGAATTACTGCAGACTGCCTCATGGAAGGAGGGAGGGATCCCTAATCCAGACAGCAATTGTAAACCTCCGTGAGGCGAGGTGCCAGGCAAGATTTAAAGGTTTTGAAAAACTCGGCTGTCAAACCGTCTGGCCCAGGGGTCTTCTTAATGGCCAGACTATCAATGACCCTGGCCACCTCCTCTGCAGTAATTTCCCCAGTCAAACCCGCCGGTGGTACATTACTTTCCAGATCTGGTGTAGACTCCAAAAAGCTCAGCATCCTTGTCCGGTCGAGGCGCTTCTCACCCAGTAAGTCCGCATAGAAAGACCTGAAGACCTCCAGAATCCCTGACGTGGATCTTGTCAGGGACCCCGTACTATCTCTCAGAGCAGAGACCATCTTAATCGCTGTACTCTGTTTGCAGTTCTGGAAAGGGTCAGGCGAGTGGTATTTCCCCATAATCCCTCTCCAGAACCAAAGAGGAACGCCGATCATACTGGTACTTCCTGAGAAGAAGCTTCATCTCCGAGATTGCCCCCGAATCTCCACCGCTAGAAACAAGGCGGTCGAGCTTCCTCCACAACTGTTGGTAGGCGATATACTGATTAAACTACCTTTTCTTACCTACAGCCTTGAAAAACCTGCTGATCCGCACTTTGGTAAGCTCCCACCACTCAGAATTACTGCCGCAGAAATCCAGCACCATCTCCTGAGCCTGAAAGAACTCCTCGAAAGATCGTCTCACCTCCTCATCCTCCAGCAGAAACAAATTCATTCTCCTGATGCCCTTCCCTCTCAGCAGAGTGTCTGAAACATTCAAAGTCACAAATAGCATAAGGTGATCAGAAAACTCCACCGCCCGACGCACAGGTGCCGAGAAGGTAGAGTTCTCCTTCAAAAAAAACCTGTCTATCCTACTCTGACTGTTACCTCTCCTGAAAGTGAAACCAGTGCTGTCTGGGCTGCTCTTAACCAAGGCGTCTACCAGACCTGCTTCCCTGACTATAGCATTTAGAAAAACGCTATCATATCCCAGCCTGTCATTGAAGCCCCTCCTGTCCTTGGGCCTAGTGATAGCATTAAAATCTCCTCCGAAGACCACCAGCCGTGACGTAAAAAGGAAAGGTTTGATCCTTGTGAAGAGGCACTTCCTGTCCCACTTGGACTGCGGCCCGTAAATGTTTATCAGCCGCAACTCCTGCCCCCCCACAAGGACATCCAGGATCGGACATCTTCCAATCTCTACCTCAATTACCCACCGGCATGTTACCATGCCAATAAAAAGCACCGCAACTCCGCTGTAAGGCTCAGCCGCAAGAGACCAGTAGGAGGGCCCATGCCTCCACTCACGCTTTGCCAGATGTATATCGGCCAAGCAGGACAACCTGGTCTCCTGCAAAAAGAAAACATCAGCTTCCATCCCGCTGAGCAAAAATAAGGCTGTTTCTTTCACTCTTACAGACCGTAGGCTGGCAACGTTAATAGTTGCCACCTTTATCGGAGCGGGAACTGCCATTAAGGTAGTTGAGAGGGATGTTTCTTAACCCTCCTCTTGGCTTTCTTGGCAGGGTCCTTCACTCTCTTAAGAGACCCCCCAGCAGCCTCATCCTCCATCGGGGAAGCAGGATCACCTGACCCTTCCTCTTCCCCCGACAAAGCCCCAAACCTATTCCCCAGGGCCACATCCCCCACCTCTAAAGAGGACACCGACCCCGCTGGGGACAAAACTGGCTTATTCCATCTACCCACCAGCAACCACCCCTCCTCCACCTGAGCCCCTACTGGAGCAGAACCTCGGGACTCCCTACCGGGCTTCCCACTCACAACTTCGCAACAGCACGGGGGGAGCAAACACTGAGGGACTAGACCTAGCCTCAACCATCCCGGCCCCCTTAGCAGCCTCCCTCAGCTGTTTCTTACTCCTGGGAGGAGGAACCGGCACACAAGGGGGAACAACAGGAGACTTCAAAGGGGTAGACGAAACAGGGGGGACAGAGACAGGAGGAGCCACAGAAACCTCCCCTTCCCTCTCAAGGGCCACCACAGCAGCCGAAGCCGCTCTCTCCAACGCCGCCTCTGCCTCTTCAGCATCTATCCGATTCAACTCTGCTTCAAGCTGCCCCACCGGAAGGTTGTGGAGGGCCTCCGGGCACTGGTTGTACAAATGCCCAAGCTCCCCGCAGAGATTGCATCGAATAACATTGCAGTCCCTGGCCAGGTGTCCTATTTCCTGACACAGGGAACATCTAATGACGGGGCAGGTGGCCGCAAAATGCCTCTTGCCCCCACACCGGTGGCAGACCCTCGGCTGACCCGCATAAAAAATTATCAAGCGGTCCTTTCCTAGAACAGCAGACGAGGGAATGTGCTGGACAACATTTCCAACCACCTTTAAGCAGACGGTGGTCGTCCACCCACCTGTCCATATTCCCCTCGCATCATTGATCTTCCCAAGGGGCCCCATCACATCCCCATATCTACTTAGCCAGACCACAATATCTGATGCTGGGATGGATTAATTTCTTACCAGCACCGTTATTTTTTTAATCAGGGACTGGTGAGAGACGAGCCGCGGGGTAAGGCCCACCCACCTAGGGCTGGTGACAAAGGTGGCCTCATACCTCTGCCAAAAGAGGTCCAACAATTCCAGCCGCATAAAGGACACGTCATATTCTCCAGTACCAACTGGAGCAATAAACACGAAAATATCCGTGGCACAGAAGCCCATTTCTAATATCCGGTCTATGACCTCTCTCCTGCTAAGGGGGGGCCCTCCCTCTCTCCTGCTAAGGGGGGGCCCTCCCTCTCTCCTGCTAAGGGGGGGCCCTCCCTCTCTCCTGCTAAGGGGGGGCCCTCCCCTGACCATTTGAGCTAAACAACATTTTGCCTCGTGGCGGAAGTTGGTAGGTTACCTGTCCTTGCCGATCCCACTGACCCCTGACCTCCCCTAACTGCAGCGGAGTAACTGAGCCTTGATCTAGCCCCAGGGGCACTCACCAAGGGGGCATGACCAGGGGAAGCCGCCACACCAGCAACTGAAGGGGCAAATGCAGATGAGCCAGGACCTGGGGGAGCTTGGGGACCACCCACACCAGCAGGAGAACCCACCTGAGCCTGACCCGCAGGAGCCTGGACCTGAGAACCCAGAGCCCCCTGAGGAGAAACCGGGGGACCTGCTGGTTGCACACCAGAGGCCACCATGCCCCCCGAAGGGGCGGGACCACCACCGGAGGGGAAACACCCTTAGTCCGGACTGTAGGGCAAACCTGTACCTCAGACAAATTTGCAGGCGTTGTACCCGCTACCCCAGTGTCCACAACCATCTCACCAACACACTCAGCACAGTCCTTCTCTTTCTGTACAGACAGCGGCTCCCCTGCTTTTGCCAGCACGTCCTTAGGGATGCGCTGCAGCATGACAAAGGCGGCACGCTCTTTCACCACCGGCTTGGCCGGCTTGCGGGGGATGACGTTACTTCCGGCCTCTTCCTCCGAGTCCTCAGATGTAAGTCGGCTCCACGCAGTTCCGGCACCGCCTCTGTCATGAACCGCAATCTGCCCAACTCCTCCTCCTCCACCTGGGTCTCCCAATCCACACGCTGCTGCCCAGGGGGGAGGGACTGACGATCCCACGACCACGCTGTCTTCCATTTTAGGCGCCATTTTCTCTGAGGATGCTGCAGGCTCAGCCTGCCCCTGCTCCTGCTCTCATTACACCAGCAATTCCCCCGACAATTTCTCCACCGAGGAGGCCTCCTCCACCGGACCCCGCATAGCCGCAACACTGCGGCTTCTTGCGGCCTTAAATCTCGCTTCATTCAGATACTTTTCACTTAGGACGCCGCTTTTGTGCTGCAGTGCCGCCACATACCTCCCCTGCTGGGACACATGTAGTTCCAGCGCCTCCAGGCCCAGTTTCATGGCCTGCCGCTTTGTAGACCATACACGGTCGTAGGATGACCAGAGCTTCTTTAGCTCCAGAGTCAGCTTCTGGAGCTTGGCTTCCTCCTTCTCTACTAACCTGGCCCGAGCGGCCACATGGTCTCGGTAGGCAGAGTAAGCTTCCCCCTTCCTAGAGGCCGTTCCCTGGTCCTCCACTGGTGGAAAGGTGGGACCGGTACTAGACCCCTCCAGGGGCCTCCCAGCACTGGACCCAGGCCTAGGATCCACCATCCTGCCTGGGCAGGTCACTTTAGCCCCAGGCTTCTCGGGCCTTTCTGGAGCTCAGCAGACAAGTGCAACACACCCTATCACAGGAATGGAGATATTTTATTTATGTATTAATGTCATACATACCAGCCATCACATTTTTTTATAAAAATGCAAAAGAATAAATAAGTATAAACATAACCCATAAACGTAACCAAAAGTCCAAAGTCCCTGAGGAAAAAAAACATATCATAAAAGAAAACAAGGTATGCCGTCTATGCGGCTCAAACCATAAAGTCCCATTCCTGGAAAGAAAAGCACAGAGGAAAGAACATAGGCCTTTATGGTGTCATGGAAATTTTGTATTGTTGGTCGAACTTTAAATGTGTCATATATTCGTGTTATTCATATGTCTCTCGTGTGGCTTAATTAAAGCTCTGAAGGCTGCAATTGGGCCATGCGCATGTACAATGTATGTATTACAGTACTCAGCTTGGTAATGGATGAGATGGCAGATCTGCGCTTATAGACCGGCGTGTATACCACCACGGCATTCCATGCGAATGCTGCTGTCAGTAGACCGTGGGCCTGTATCCACATATCAGCAGCATGGTACCACGTGGGCTTCATAACGCAATGCGCAAGCGGTGTGAACTCCACGTGTAGGCTTATGCATATCTTACAACCCATTGCTAATCTGAACTGTATCTTGGATGGATGTGTTTTAATAAAGATCGTATCGGGCCCATCCAGGTACAGACTGATATTTTTAGGGAGTGCTTGTGCAGAGAATTTACATACCAATAGAAGCTAGTAGGACAGGAAATATGACCTCAGATGGCTCATAGGGGGGAAGGGGAGGAAGTCTGCTGACCTCAGAAGACTCATGGGGGAGGACCAGTGATAGATAATAGGAAAGGCTATGCTCCAATTGGAATGTACATCCTGTGTATAGGCAATCCCCATTGCATTGTTCGGTGGGAGGGGATTGACTTTATTCATGTGGGGGGCATGTGTGTATTTTTAATAAAACAGAGAGCTGGGTCTAAAATCAGCCCTTATGTGGATTGCAACCAGCCTTAGAGTGTCGTGTGATCATTCTAGGGTAACGGAGCTCCAATTCTCCCACAATTCAACAGAACCAAAGTATTTGGATGGGCAGGAATCGTGTAGTTTAGCTGCAGTCGTGGTAAGCGGTATTCGCAGAGCTTTATGGGGGATTTCTGCACATCCAACTGCGAGTACTCAAGGTAAGGAGAAATTCGTTAAAGCGAATTTCCAAGACAGTTTGGCGAGCCTGGTGGATACTAACGCGTATTCTTGCGTAGCTAACCAAGAACGAGGGGGGGAATGAGCCATCATGAACTAGCAAAAAGTATGCCGGCACATTTCAGGTCTCTCTGCCATTAAGAGGATCGCTTTTTGCGTGTTCGTGTGGCTGATTTCGCTCTCTGTTAGCTAACAAGAAATACCGCTTAACAAGGACCTCATTTTTTGTCCTAAACTCTTGATTTGTGGGTGAAAGACGAGGGTTTGTCTCTGCGGAGAGCAGCAGAGGGGTGGGTTTGGTTGGCTGGATTTGGCCAAGTTTAAAAATCTTCCAACCAAAAATTAAACGGGTATATGTTTTAGTGGGTAAAAGTTGTTGCATAGTGTTAGGTAAGTATTTGTGGGCTGTAGGTACTGTGGTAATTGCTTTACCCCCTCCACGTGAGGTAATTATTACAGTGCTGAAAGGTTTAGGTTAATTGTTAATTGTTGTAAGATCTGTGTATGTGGTCTGTACAATGTTTTGTGGTACTACTGCTCCCAGCAAGCATGCAGCAGGGGGTCCTTTCTGTTACATGTGCATGTTAGTGTGATATGTTGGTGTTTTATGTCCGTTCTGTGATTGTGCCCAAATTGTGTTGTATGTGTGCTTCATATTGTTGTGTAATTGTCCAGTGTATGTTCTGTCTAAAAGTCTGTTTTATGTAAGAGGCAATTTTGAGGCTAGAGTCTGCCGTGTGCTTCCCTGTGGGGGGCCATTCTAGTGTTACCATGTGCTTCCCTGTGGGGGGTCATTCTAGTATCTGCCATGTGCTTCCCTGTGGGGGGTCATTTTCTTGACTACCATATGTGCAGTAATCTCTATGCAATGTGCATGAAGTTTCCTATATGCATTTGACCCATTTTGTGTTTTTAATCCAAATTTTTTACAGTTTCATTTGTTTGCTTTTAGCTTTAAATTTGCGTATTGCCAGCCAATTTAAAGTGTGTTAAGCGAGTTTTCCCTTCACGTGTTCCACATTTAATGAGCGCAGTGAAGTCTGGGTTTTTGCACATAGATTTCTTGTATAGTGATTGTTTTTCTTGTGTTTTTCCTGTTAAAAGTAGTTCCTTATTGTAAAGCGGGTTTGTTTTAAGCTGCTGTGTCACGTGTTTCACGTCCAGCAGACTTTTTGTGTAAACGGTTCTAGGTGGTTGCAGTGAAGATTGCGTGTGTAGCGCGGATCGTTTAGCGGTGCTGATAGGAGTGATTTTTGCGTCAGCAACAAGGTTACTTTTGGCGCAGTTTTTCGGTTTACCTCTGTGTAATTGTTTTACTGTGAAACGTCCCATGTTTTTCATAAGGATCCACTTTGTCCTTTTTAACAGTTTTTCAGGTTGAAAAGGGTTTTTCTGTGTGTATTAGGAAAGTTTTTTTTTTCTTTACACAAATTTCCTAAAGGTCAGTTAGCAGGTTTCTGGCCAACCAGTGACCCCGAAGTAACATCCAAGAACCCCTCTTTTTGTTTTGACTTGTGTTAGCTACTGTGTGCAGGGAGAGAAAAGCCACTTTCATCATTGTGCGGTGTGGCCTGCCAAACACAGTGGGTGATGAGAGCCACATAAATTACGCTGTGTGAGTGGGCGGTCCAGGTAAGTATAACACTTAGCCTGGTTACCACAAACACTTCGGGTGGTCCGGATCACATAAATTGCGCTGTGGGAGTGGGAGGTGTGCTCTCAGTCTGACCGCCACTTGATGCGCTTCGGGTGATCGATAAGTATCACATAAATTACGCTGTGCTGGGAAAGTGGTGGAATCAGGCCTCTCGGTAGGATCCCACCGAGTGCTCCAGGGGGTAAACAGGTACCCGGACGCGGGATATATACCAGTGACTAGTCACGATGGGCAGTAGTCAGTCCATGAAGAGAGAGGGGGAAACAGCCCTCTTCAGGGTAAGGACAGCTGCACAACTGATGAAGGTGAGTTTGGGGGGGAAGTCTACAGAACCCCTCAAAAGGTGGAATAAATGGTCGAAGGGTACCAGATGGGAAATTCCCCGGGAAGGTACATTTGACGCATGGAGGTGGGAAAAATTCATCTCTGAATTTGAACCACGGATGCAGGCGTCAGAACTAGAGATCGCACAGCTATGGCTTCACAGGTCAATCCAATTAGGGAAGCAGGGCATACATAAACTGGTGTCTGTCCGGAAGAACCAGGTGATGTATACCTGGCCTCCAGAGGGAATAAAACAGGAAGATCCGGTGTCAGAGGTGGAGGAAGCTCTTTCAGGGATGACTCTACTAAGGCAGGCAGGATCAGGGTCTGCTGGGGTTCCCCAACAACCAACAGTGGCTGAGATAAGTATAACTGCACCTGTCTCTTCTGTTAGTGACGTCACTCTTGATGTACCTTCTGTGTCTTCTGTATCTATGCCTCAGCCTCTGCCTCTACCTCTCCCTTCTCCCTGCTTTACCCCAGCTCCTTCTGTTTCCAACTATGAAGCCTTCTCAACAACCGATTTGCAGACTATCTGTGAATCAAGGGGAATAGACACCCGGTTAAGAAACAGGGCGGATTGCATCAAAGCGCTACGAACCACTGATCAGACCCCTGCCCCCCAGCTATACCCTGATCTGAGGGACCTCAAACCTGAAGGTGCAGTAAGCGAGGTGGTTAATCTAAGCCCACCGATGAAGCTGGGTCAGCCCTTGCACTCTTCCCGGACCGAGGCCTATCCAGTCAGGGTGCAGCAATTTGAAGGTCCTCCCAATGCACGGGGGGAACGGACTTTAGGGGAACGGGTAGTTTAGCATGTCCCCTTCACCCCGGCAGAGATCCGCACTATTCTGGCTGAGCTCCCGGACTATCGAGTCAATCCGAGAGGATTTGCTCGAATGTTTGGACAAAACCAGTTCAGCTATGGTATGAGCGGGTCAGATTGTGCACAGATCCTACGGGCAAAGGTGGGCATGGAAGTGGCCAGTACAGTGATTGCAGGGTGCTCTATAACCACGCATGAGGAGATGACTTCAGGGGGCAAAGAGTTCTGTACACAGCTAAAGGCAAAGCTTCCAGAAATGTATGGTGCTACCTCTACTACGGACATGATGAAGCTCACCCAGGGTCCTAATGAGGAAAGCGCCTGCTTCTGGCGCCGTCTCAAGCAGACGGCACTGGATGCGGATCTGGAAGTTGGACCTGATGCTCCAACTGAAGGGGTAAAGGTGACCGCGACGCACATTCTGTTGCGGGCCAAATTTTTGGAAGGCATCGATACTAAAATTCGGGAAAGGCTGGTTCTGGCCCGACCCGAATATAATGAGATGTCTATCCCTGCTATCCTTTCCACTCTTGCGGCAATAGAGAGGGAAATGGATAGAAGAAAACAAGACAAGGCCAAAGTTCTTATGTCCCAGACCCCACACGAAAAACCAAGGGATCTGGGTCACAGGAAGGATAGGCCCCCACCCAGGTGCTTCCAGTGCCACCAAACGGGGCACATGAGGAGGAGCTGTCCCCAATTACCTAAAGGTCGGTGGCAGTTCATTCCTGATGAGTCCTCCGCCCCTATGACCACCATGGTAAGTAACTCCTATGAATTCTCATAGGAAGTTGACAAATCGGTGTCGGCCCAGATCCATCTTTTTCTAGAGGAATTAAAATATCCCCTCCCTTGCCTCACTGACACCGGTGCAGCAAGAACGGTCCTGCGAAAACAGGACATCCAAGGCAAGGTACCCCTCTCAGGGGAAAACCCTCCTAACCCCTACTAACCTCACTATCAAACGATGCACTATTCTTAACCCAGCTTCTCTTCTTCCTGTGTCGGAAGATGAGAAGGGGGGGGAGGACAACAATGACAGTGCTGAATTTTGCAACACGACTAACAATACTAACACCTCTTCTGCTAACATGTCTTCTTTGTCCACTACTAATCTCTCTTCCAAAGGACACGACTGCATCTCTTTGGTGGAACTGGAGTCAGCGGCGACACACCCCATATCACCCCGAGAGTAGCGGTAAGGTTGAACGTCTTCCGATACCCAAAAACCTTGGCCTGAGTGTCTCCCCATTGCCCCCTATTCCATCCGGAATGCCCCTCGGCAACCACATGGGCTGTCACCCTACGAGGTGTTGTTTGGGGGACCTCCCAAAACAGGGTTGTACTTTCCTCAACAGTTGTCGTCTTTGCATTCACAGCTTACAGGTTATGTGCAATCTCTGCAACGGGAGCTGCAGAAGATACACCATCGGGTTCGCGAATCGCTCCCCGATCCAAATACAATAACAGGTGTTCTTTCTATTGAGCCAGGTGATTGGGTCGTCCTAAAGAAACATCAAAGAACCGGACTCGAGCCACGGTTCACCGGACCATACCAAGTCCAGCTGACGACACCTACCTCACTCAAAATCGAGGGACGAGACAACTGGGTGCACGCAAGCCACTGCAAGAAGCTTTTCAGCTACACCAGAGAATGAGGGGTGTCATTTTCCTTTTTCTTTTTGTTTGTATGTCATACATGTGTGTGAACGGAGGAAAAGACGGCAGATACCCCAACCTTTTATTTAAAATGCACCTGCGTTTAGCCAGAACCGCCAACAAAACCAACTGTTGGGTATGCTCTAAGCCCCCACCCAGTCATCACATGTCCGCAATGGCCGCTGTTCATGCCCTATATGACATCTGCGTCGGCATGAAAAAGCAAGGGACCCCTGGTCAGCCCCCACGTAGACATTTGTCGGTAGAACTTAATGACACATTTTTAGCAGGTAACATCAGTTTCAGCACCAATATTAGCTCTAGCTCCTGTAGGGCCCTCACCAGTCCATTATGGGTAACTGGGCAGCTAGGCAGCCCTCAGGTGTGCTTTAACATCAGCTTTGGCACAGGTAACAAGTTTGTTGGGACTACCACCTGTGAGGGAGGTATAACTGTCAATCTGACTAACCAGACTTCCCTTCTGAGTAACCACACTGACCGACCAGACCACGTGTGTTGGAAGGACGGATGTGATGTGCAGACTGAGGGAGCAATCCCCCAGTCTGTGCAACTGTTGCTCAGTGCCAGAGGCCGAACGAGGAACTCTTCCTGCTCTGCTCTGACAGGTCCATACTATTTTCTGTGTGGTTCGGCAGCCTATAGAACATTTCCCCAGAACGCGAAAGGTTCGTGTGCCCTCATAAAGCTAGTCCCCGCATCCTATGTAGTGATGGATCATGAAGAGTTGATGGTCCACAAGAAGGTAAGGATGGCAGGGAGAGTTCGCAGAGAGCTGTTCTCTGAGGGCGACCAGGCATGGGCTTGGTTCCCCTCATGGACAGGATGGGGAATAGAACTTATGAAGCGCCTGAACAATTTTTCTGTCATCGTGGATAGTATGTTTAACGAGACCGTAGAGGCTGTCAGAGAAATTGCCCAAGAACAACGGCAGATGGGAATTTTAGTGCTTCAGGAGAAGATGGCCCTTGATTACCTTTTAGCCGCCAAAGGGGGGTTCTGTGAGTTCATCGGAGAGGATTGTTGTACTTGGATAGAAGACACCGATGACAAGGTCCAGGCCCATATGGACAAAGTTAGTGAACTACAGGGAAAAGCTAGAGCTATAGCTAGTGAGGGTTGGAATCCGTTCAAGGGTTTGGGAGGATTGGGAGATTTCCTGTTCTCCATCGGATCTTGGTTGAAGGAAGTGGGAGTGTATATCCTGATGCTTCTCTTTTTCATCTGCCTTTTATATGCCGCGGTGAGATGTTCCTGTTGCCTCATCGACCGTGTAAACCAAGCTCGGGCAGACGACCACATCTCCATGCCCGCTCCTGGGATCCCACTCCAACCACTGATCGGAGGAAGACCTCACCAGCCATCCACCTTCTCTACAGATTACGTCCTGGCTTCCCTCTAATTTATCTCTCTGAAGACCACATTCTCCAAGACCTTCAAGCAAGCTTCAAGCCTCATCATGGTTTGTGTCTGCGATTTGGAAAACCGTCTGGGTCGAGACCAGCCTTGTGTGGCCCCGTCTGCAGGGGCAATTTGAGAATCTGTTGCTGGATCTCCCCAGACCACCGTGGGATCACAAGCCTTATTCATACCACAAGTCTGTTTGTGGTTTTTGCAAGAGCCTTCCTGTAGTGAAGGTTCCAACGCTCTTGAGGATCATCGCTTCAATCAAGCCTGTTTGCGTCGAGTCTGCGTCGGGTCTTGTTGTTTCAGGTACCCCGTGGAGCTTTATTCTCAGGGACAACTACAGGAACTCTTTGAAGTTTGAGACTACACCCATCAAGCTGAAGAAGATCAAGAAGGGACACGAGGAGAATATGATAAAACAGGAGGGAATGTCATGGAAATTTTGTATTGTTGGTCGAACTTTAAATGTGTCATATATTCGTGTTATTCATATGTCTCTCGTGTGGCTTAATTAAAGCTCTGAAGGCTGCAATTGGGCCATGCGCATGTACAATGTAGGTATTACAGTACTCAGCTTGGTAATGGATGAGATGGCAGATCTGCGCTTATAGACCGGCGTGTATACCACCACGGCATTCCATGCGAATGCTGCTGTCAGTAGACCGTGGGCCTGTATCCACATATCAGCAGCATGGTACCACGTGGGCTTCATAACGCAATGCGCAAGCGGTGTGAACTCCACGTGTAGGCTTATGCATATCTTACAACCCATTGCTAATCTGAACTGTATCTTGGATGGATGTGTTTTAATAAAGATCGTATCGGGCCCATCCAGGTACAGACTGATATTTTTAGGGAGTGCTTGTGCAGAGAATTTACATACCAATAGAAGCTAGTAGGACAGGAAATATGACCTCAGATGGCTCATAGGGGGGAAGGGGAGGAAGTCTGCTGACCTCAGAAGACTCATGGGGGAGGACCAGTGATAGATAATAGGAAAGGCTATGCTCCAATTGGAATGTACATCCTGTGTATAGGCAATCCCCATTGCATTGTTCGGTGGGAGGGGATTGACTTTATTCATGTGGGGGGCATGTGTGTATTTTTAATAAAACAGAGAGCTGGGTCTAAAATCAGCCCTTATGTGGATTGCAACCAGCCTTAGAGTGTCGTGTGATCATTCTAGGGTAACGGAGCTCCAATTCTCCCACAATTCAACAGAACCAAAGTATTTGGATGGGCAGGAATCGTGTAGTTTAGCTGCAGTCGTGGTAAGCGGGATTCGCACAGCTTTATGGGGGATTTCTGCACATCCAACTGCGAGTACTCACGGTAAGGAGAAATTCGTTAAAGCGAATTTCCAAGACAATGGTCAAGAACAAGGAGCAACAAACCCGCTGTCCCCATCATGCACATAATAGAACATTGCCCGATAGGACACCAAACTTATAAAGGGGTCTATATGACCCAAAGGGCAACAGTAAATGCATACAATTTCCATTTTCCTGCTGCAAATGGCCTGACGGCCCATACCTAACATAAATTGTGTATCAAATTATCAAAAGAAAAACTGAAACACCACAATACATACCCACTGAAAAAGACTAAGAAACATAGACTCTGCAGCCTTCCATCAAAAAGGGATCCCCATCTCACAAACTCTAGGGGGGTGCAAAAAGGAAGGAAATAGGGATAGACCCCACCACCCGAGATCAACAGACAGCAGCCACAGGCTTGATGTTCCTCCACGCCTCCATCCAAGCCCTCCGCTGCCATCTGCCTTTCTCAAGGCCCCGAATCTTCCCAACCTCACCAAGGATGCCACGCACCACCTTCTGGACAGGGAGGACTTTCTGCCGAATAGAGACCTGACACCGTGCATTCCACGTGTAATAACGGATCACTACACTAAGAATAAGGTGTCCAAATCAAAATCCCGGCAGCTGTCGAATGCCCCATACACCCACTCTGCATAAGACATGCAATGGAGAAAAGGGACACCCAGAGCCCCACCCACCTCTTTATATACTTCTACGTTGAAGGGGCACTGAAGCAAGAAGTGGTCCATACTTTCCACTTCACCCTGACATTCTGACCTCGGACAACCACGGTCATCCAGAGGACGGCACTTCAAGTTACCCCTTACGTAAAGCCTGCCATGGAAGGCGAGCCAGGCCCGGTCCCTAAACTTCAAAGGAATCCGTTCTGAATTTAACAAACGTAAACCCTCCCTCATAGTATGGCCCAGGCAATCCTTCAAGGCCAATGGCGCATGGAAAGCGGTCGCCACAATCCTCTCACCCAGGAGCCTCCTAGGGAGGGATCTGACCTCCTCCGCCGTCACATGCCACCGCCGGAGTAACTTCAGGTACGGGGCTACATAAGCCAGGAGCTTACCGTGCTTGACCCGCAGGCTTCTCACTGGCCCACCACTCTCCCAACTGTTCAGAAAGGGTCTAAACCAGACCTGGAAAAGTCTTACCCATGCAGGTGGTCTCTCTGCCAGCATATTACCAAAGTTATGTTTTAAAAACATCAGAGAGAAAAAAACTACTGGGTTGACCATACCTAGGCCACCCTACCGCCTGGATAAGCAAGTCACATCCCGCCTGACAAGGTTCAGCCAATTCCCCCATAACATCCGGAAGAAACAGCTGTAAATCCTCGTATAGAGCGATTCTGGCAAGAGGCAGACAAAGCTGACATAAAAAAACTGGGATCAGAAAGGTCTTAATCAGGTCAACCCTTTCCCTCAAGGAGAGCCGCCACCCCTTCCAGCATCTCACTTTGACCTCGGCATCAAACAGTTTGGTCTCCCAATTTGACTTGCTGTAATCAGCAGGGCCAAAATTGGTACCTAAAATTTTCACATTCTGCTGAGGCACTGGGAAGGTGTCCGGAAGTGAGAAGCTCTCACCCTCCCTACCCATCCAGAGAACTTCACATTTGTCCTGGTTGACCTTGAAACCTGACGCCTCGGCATACTGATCCATCACTGAGACCACCTCCTGCGCCTCCTTTGGTCCAGAGATGAAAACAGAAACATCATCAGCATAAGCCACGACCCTTACAGGCGGATCCCCAGTAGCACCCACAGGTACCCCGCTCACCGCCCCACCATCTAACCTCCTAACAAAAGGGTTGATGGCAAAGGCGTAGAGCAAAGGGCTCAGCGGGCACCCCTGGCGCACCCTGGATCCAACCCCAAAGGACCGCCCAACCCAGCCATTCACCAACATGAAGCTCTCAGCCTCTCTGTATAACATCTTCAGCCAGCCAATGAACCCCCCCTCCAATCCCTACTGGTCCAAGAGATGCCAGAGGTACTTATGGTCAACCCGGTCAAAAGCCTTCACCTGGTCCACAGCCAGCAAGAACTTTCCCCATCCTTCAGCCTTACACCGTTCCAGCGGACAGCTAAAACCGCTGTGAAGGTACTCCTACCCTGGACCGAGCAATGCTGCTGACGAGAAAGCAAACCGCCTGCCACTGACGACAAGCGCCAGAACAAGATCTTAGCCAGAACCTATCGACATTGAGAAGGCTAATGGGGCGCCAGTTCTCAGGGATCCTTACCCTTTGATAAAAGAATCACCGCAGACTGTCTCATGGAGGGAGAGATCCCTCACTCAGACAGCAGTTGTAAACCTCCGCAAGACTAGGCGCCAAGCTGGACTTAAAGGTCTTAAAGAACTCTGCTGTCAAACCATCTGGCCCAGGAGTCTTTTTAATGGCCAGACTGTCAATGGCTTTGGCCACCTCTTCCACATTAATATCTTCCGTTAAACTTGTAGGCATGACATTACCTTCCAGACCTGGTGTAGATTCCAAGAAACTCGACATCCTTGTCCGGTCGAGGTGCTTCTCGCTTAATAAGTCCGCATAAAAGGACCTAGAGACTGACCTGGATTTAACCAAGGATCCTGTACCATCTCTCAAGGCGGAGACCGTCTTAATCGCAGCACCTTGTTTGCAGTTCTAAAAAAAAAAAAAAGGGTCGGGCGAGTGGTACTTCCCGTAGTACCTTTCCAGAACCAAAGAGGCATGCCGGTCATACTGGTACTCCCTAAGGAGCAGCTTGACCTCCGAGATTGCCCCAGAATCCCCACCGCTAAAAACAAGGCGGTCGAGCTTCCTCCGTAACTGTTGGTAGGCAGTATACCTATTAAATTGCTTTTTCTTACCTATGGCCTTGAAAAAACTGCCGATTCGCACCTTAGTAAGCTCCCACCACTCAGACTTACTGTTGCAGAAATCCAGCACGGTCTCCTGGGCCTGAAAGAACTCCTCAAAGGATTGTCTCGCCTCCTCATCTTCCAGCAGAGCAGAATTCCCTCTCAGCGGCGTGTCTGAAGGATTCAAAGCCACAGTAAGCATAAGGTGGTCGGAGAACTCCACCGCCCGACAACTCAGGTGCCGAGAAGGCAGAGTCCTCCTTCAAAAAAAAAAAAAAAAACCTATCTATCCTACTCTATTACCTCTCCTAAACGTGAAACCCGTGCTGTCTGGGCTACGCTTAACCAAGGCATCCACCAGACCTGCTTCCCTGACAATAGCATTAAGAAAAATGCTGTCATATCCCAGCCTGTCATTGGAGCCCCTCCTGTCCTTGGGCCTAGTTATGGTGTTAAAATCACCTCCAAAGACAACCAGCCGGGACGTAAAAAGGAAAGGCTTAATCCTTGTGAAGAGGCATTTCCTGTCCCACTTGGACTGTGGTCCATAAATATTAATAAGGCGCAGTTCCTGCCCCCTCACAAGGACGTCTAAGACCAGACAGCGTCCAATTTTCCACCTCAATTACCCGCCGGCACGTTACAATGCCGGAAAAAAGCACCGCAACCCCGCTGTAAGGCTCAGCCGCAAGAGACCAGTAGGAGGGCCCATGCCTCCACTCCTGCTTAGCCAGATGGATATCCGCCAAGCCAGCCAACCTGGTCTCCTGCAAAAAGAAAATATCAGCATCCATACCACTGATCAAAAATAAAGCTATTTCTCTAGCACTTACAGATCTTAGGCTGGCAACATTATTGGTTGCCACCTTTAATGAGGCGGGAACTGCCATTAAGGTAATTGGCGTTTCTTAACCTTCTTCTTCCTGGACTTAGCAGGGTCTCCTGACCTTTTTAGGACCCTCCTGTCTCCTCATCCTCCATCAGGGAGACTGGGCCACTAGAGATCCCATCCTCCTCCCCCGACAGATCCCCAAACTTATATCTAAAAGAAACAAGAGCTAGATCTGTGTAGTGGAGCAGCTTAGCATAAAAAGGTAAAACCTCAGAAAACCTCTTGGGATAACATCTATATATAAAACAAGCATGCAGCGCTCCTTTAAATGATATAAAACAAATAAAATACAAACATGTGTATATTACTCCAAAATTAACATATAGGCTTATATGTGTGCAAAATAGTGTATAACGCACACAGCTATGAGTCACCGTGCAGTTCATGAATAAATTTCCAAAATTGAAACGTGAAGATGGGTGACAGTCTATTTGTAGCAAACGAACAATAGTCGTAACATCAATGGTGAGGAAATGAGAATAGTATGCACTAACCAGATAGCGATATATAAAAAACGCATGTAGATGATGAGATCATCTAGGTGTGAGCATCTGGACCCAGGTGTTCTGACTAGTGGCAACATCTATCGCAGCATTTCAACAGGATTTCCAAATGGCAGAGCTCTGATTGTAGACCACCAGAGGGAGCCAGCAACCAGGATCTCTTCAGACCAGGTATCCCAAGGCGTATAATGTGTTCACCGACCACCAGAGGGAGAAAGAGCTCAGGGCAATGTCCAATGATTTCCTTAGGGAAAATTGGCTCAAGCAAAAAAGAGCCAAAGAACAAAAATATCTAAGTGCAGAATTGCTTTATTCAAATGCAGAGAAAAGGTAAAAATACAACTCACATGATATGCAAAGGCCAGTTGGCCAGACAGAAGAGGTCCACGTGGATGGAAAGTCACTGAGGGCAGCTTTCTAACATGTTTCGTGCCAAGCACGTTCTCAAAGAAAGCTGGCCCCCTCAGTGACTGCTTAAGCATATATATGGGAACACATTCCCTTCAATTAGTTCATAATTGGCGTTCCCGCCGTTCGCGCATGCGCAGATCGCACTTGACGGTTCGCACATGCACAGTTCGCGCCGGCGGTGGCCATTTTGTTGAAGCTCAATGTATATTGTGGCTTCTAATTGCAGACATGGGAAGTGATCAGCAAGAGTGTATGGATAAGTCACTCTACTTCCACTTCTCTCCCATACTCAAAGCATTGTATTACAGTGCCAATACCCATTAAAAGTGTACAGATTTTAGAGCAAAAGGCAGTGTATAAATCCTAAAAGTGAGTGATTGGGGAAATATGGACTTATAACAGGGATCTTGCTTAAAGTAATCTCCTGTTTGTTCAATGAGGATCTGTTAGTTTAGTAATCCTGTAGAACTACAGGCGCCAGAATTTTCTTCCCAAATATGTATATACCCCTACATATAATCAATATTACACACCATAACAATATATAACTTGTTAAAAAACATGCTAAATACATAATACTAGTTAAAAATGTGGACCGAAGATTATAATTAATAAATCACATGTTTGATATGAACATAAAATAATTAAAATACAATCATAAAAATATAAAATTAAATCCATAAGGTTAAGAATAACATCATAGGAATAAATTACGTGCTCCAATCTGAATGATCCTGATGGAATAGTATACGTAAAAATAATGGTAAAGAGTATCAAGTGACAAAGAGGACCTATCATAACTAAGTCCTGGCTGTGCCCGCATTTCATTACTACTCAGTAATGGATATGTGATATGATAATTAGCCCCCAGTGTTCACCCCTAGAGGTCAAATTGAGCATCACACTCCATTGTCGTTGTTCAAAATGTGTTGTCAAAAACGGCAATAAAGAACGTGCTATAATAAAATGTTCATTAAAACTGTATATTGTGGATCTATAATGGATCCTGTGTGATACCTTTGTTCTCAGCTAGTGTCTATAAAGCAGTTGATATCCCATTCTATGTTGAGGCCGGATGGTGCTGAGGTCCGCAGTAGGTATATCCATTTCATTTCTAACCTTGATACTGCTCGTCTTTTTAAAATACCTCTCCAGTGACTGTTGACGATGTCAATTCCCATAAATTTAAGATTGTGTGGATTTTTATTGTGTACAGTGCGGAAATGCATAGAGACAGAGTGATCTTTGTATCCTTTTTTAATATTCGTTAGGTGTTCCCCAAGTCGGTCTCGTAAACGTCTAGTGGTTCTGCCGATGTTTTGTTTTCCGCAGCTACATTCGAGCAGGTACACTACATGAGTACTGTAGCATGTTATTACCGTTTGAACCTCATAAGTTTTCCCAGTGGCACTTGATCGGAAACTTCTGATTGGTTTTTTGTGAATACCATTATGTGTGCATAGCATACAACGATTACAAGGGTAAAAGCCTTTTCGGTTCTGGTTGAAATTAAACGAAAGTTGTCTAGGTGAATTCACAACGTTTGGTGCTAGCATATTTCTCAACTGGGGGGCTTTTCGGAACGTAATTTCCGGATGTTCAGGTAAAACCTCTCCCAGTATGGGGTCATTTTTAGGTATAGACCAGTGTTTCTTGATGATTCTAGAGACCCTCTTGTAATGGACAGAAAACTGAGTGATGAAAGGACAAAATCTTTTATTATACTGTTTGTCTTTGGGAATGAAGAGATTTTCTCTGTCTATATTTCCCACCTCTTCAATTTCTTTATCTAGGATACAACTATCATATCCTTTTTCCACAAAACGTGATTGGAGGACTATAATGTTCAAGCCAACATACTTAAATCACGTTTTGTGGAAAAAGGATATGATAGTTGTATCCTAGATAAAGAAATTGAAGAGGTGGGAAATATAGACAGAGAAAATCTCTTCATTCCCAAAGACAAACAGTATAATAAAAGATTTTGTCCTTTCATCACTCAGTTTTCTGTCCATTACAAGAGGGTCTCTAGAATCATCAAGAAACACTGGTCTATACCTAAAAATGACCCCATACTGGGAGAGGTTTTACCTGAACATCCGGAAATTACGTTCCGAAAAGCCCCCCAGTTGAGAAATATGCTAGCACCAAACGTTGTGAATTCACCTAGACAACTTTCGTTTAATTTCAACCAGAACCGAAAAGGCTTTTACCCTTGTAATCGTTGTATGCTATGCACACATAATGGTATTCACAAAAAACCAATCAGAAGTTTCCGATCAAGTGCCACTGGGAAAACTTATGAGGTTCAAACGGTAATAACATGCTACAGTACTCATGTAGTGTACCTGCTCGAATGTAGCTGCGGAAAACAATACATCGACAGAACCACTAGACGTTTACGAGACAGACTTGGGGAACACCTAACGAATATTAAAAAAGGATACAAAGATCACTCTGTCTCTATGCATTTCCGCACTGTACACAATAAAAATCCACACAATCTTAAATTTATGAGAATTGACATCGTCAACAGTCACTGGAGAGGTATTTTTAAAAGACGAGCAGTATCAAGGTTAGAAATGAAATGGATATACCTACTGCGGACATCAGCACCATCCGGCCTCAACATAGAATGGGATATCAACTGCTTTATAGACACTAGCTGAGAACAAAGGTATCACACAGGATCCATTATAGATCCACAATATACAGTTTCAATGAACATTTTATTATAGCACGTTCTTTATTGCCGTTTTTGACAACACATTTTGAACAGCGACAATGGAGTGTGATGCTCAATTTGACCTCTAGGGGTGAACACTGGGGGCTAATTATCATATCACATATCCATTACTGAGTAGTAATGAAGTGCGGGCACAGCCAGGACTTAGTTATGACAGGTCCTCTTTGTCACTTGATACTCTTTACCATTATTTTTACGTATATACTATTCCATCAGGATCATTCAGATTGGAGCACGTAATTTATTCCTATGATATTATTATTAACCTTATGGATTTAATTTTATATTTTTATGATTGTATTTTAATTATTTTATGTTCATATCATACATGTGATTTATTAATTATAATCTTCGGTCCACATTTTTAACTAGTATTATGTATTTAGCATGTTTTTTAACAAGTTATATATTGTTATGGTGTGTAATATTGATTATATGTAGGGGTATATACATGTTTGGGAAGAAAACTCTGGCGCCTGTAGTTCTACAGGATTACTAAACTAACAGATCCTCATTGAACAAACAGGAGATTACTTTAAGCAAGATCCCTGTTATAAGTCCATATTTCCCCAATCACTCACTTTTAGGATTTATACACTGCCTTTTGCTCTAAAATCTGTACACTTTTAATGGTTATTGGCACTGTAATACAATGCTTTGAGTATGGGAGAGAAGTGGAAGTAGAGTGACTTATCCATACACTCTTGCTGATCACTTCCCATGTCTGCAATTAGAAGCCACAATATACATTGAACTTCAACAAAATGGCCACCGCCGGCGCGAACTGCGCATGTGCGAACCGTCAAGTGCGATCTGCGCATGCGCGAACGCCAATTATGAACTAATTGAAGGGAATGTGTTCCCATATATATGCTTAAGCAGTCACTGAGGGGGCCAGCTTTCTTTGAGAACGTGCTTGGCACGAAACATGTTAGAAAGCTGCCCTCAGTGACTTTCCATCCACGTGGACCAATTCTGTCTGGCCAACTGGCCTTTTGCATATCATGTGAGTTGTATTTTTACCTTTTCTCTGCATTTGAATAAAGCAATTCTGCACTTAGATATTTTTGTTCTTTGGCTCTTTTTTGCTTGAGCCAATTTTCCCTAAAGAAATCATTGGATATTGCCCTGAGCTCTTTCTCCCTCTGGTGGTCGGTGAACACATTATACGCCTTGGGATACCTGGTCTGAAGAGATCCTGGTTGCTGGCTCCCTCTGGTGGTCTACAATCAGAGCTCTGCCATTTGGAAATCCTGTTGAAATGCTGCGATAGATGTTGCCACTAGTCAGAACACCTGGGTCCAGATGCTCACACCTAGATGATCTCATCATCTACATGCGTTTTATACAGCGCTATCTGGTTAGTGCATACTATTCTCATTTCCTCACCATTGATGTTACGAATACTGTTCGTTTGCTACAAATAGACTGTCACCCATCTTCACGTTTCAATTTTGGAAATTTATTCATGAACTTATCTATGCACGGTGACTCATAGCTGTGTGCGTTATACACTATTTTGCACACATAAGCCTATATGTTAATTTTGGAGTAATATACACGTTTGTATTTTATTTGTTTTATATCATTTATAGGAGCGCTGCATGCTTGTTTTATATATAGAGCCCCAAACTTGTTAGCCAGGGTCAGATCCTCCACCTCCACAGAGGATACCAACCCAGCAGAAGAGAGGACAGTTTTAGCTTTACCTACCACCATCCAACCATCCCCCGCCGGAGCCCCATCCTGCCCACCCTGAGCAGGACCTTGGGCAACCTGGGGACACTCCTTAGGGGCCTTACCCCGCCTGAGGGGAAGGAGAAGCGGGGGAGCCAGCACAGAAGGCCCTAACTTGGCCTGACCTGACCTAGGCCCCACCACCCCTGCCCCCCTGGCAGCCTCCACCAATTTTCTCCCTTTCCCCGGAGGGGGAACAGACACCGCAGGGGAACTTACAGGAGAAGGGACTACATGGGACCAGACCAGGACAGACTCCCCAAGGGTAACTACCCCTCAAAGACTTCCCCCTCCCTCTTCCGGCTCCGCCACCGGAGCTGAAACAGCCCTCCTCTCTGCCTCCAACTCAGTCTCCTCAGCGTCAATCCGATCCAACTCGGCCTCAAGCGCACCTTCTGGCAGGTTGCGAAGGGCCTCGGGACACTGGTTGTACGAGTGGCCAAGGGTGCCACACAGGTGTCATGGAAATTTTGTATTTACAGGTTGAACTTTAAATGTGTCATATATTAGTGTTATTCATATGTCTCTCGTGTGGCTTAATTAAAGCTCTGAAGGCTGCAATTAGGCCATGCGCATTTACAATGTATGTATTACAGTACTCAGCTCGGTAATGGATGAGATGGCGGATCTGCGCTTATAGACCGGTGTGTATACCACCACGGTATTTTATGCAAATGCCACCGGTGGTAGGCCGTGGGCCTGTATCCACATATCAGCAGCATAGTACCACATGGACTTCGTACCGCCAGGCGCCAAGCAGTGCGAACTCCTTGAGAATGGACATACTGCTAGGAGCTGATAGGATAGGGGGAAGTTTACTCTCCTTTAGAGAGCTCACCTTGGGAAAGGGGGAGGGGAGAACTGGTTTCCAGTATAGATAAAAGGAAAGGCTATGCTCCAATCAGGATGTACATTCTGTGTATAGACACTCCCCATGCATTGTTCTGTGGGAGGGGATTGACCTGACCCCCCCCCCTGCATGGGGGGGGCGTGTATGTACTTGTAATAAAACAAGAGGCTGGAGATACAGAGAGGCTCTATGTGAATTCCAACAGCAACCTGAGAGTGTCATGTGATCATTGCTAGGTAACAGGAGCTCCATTTTTCCCACATCGAGATAGCTAAACCAGTTGGAGGCGCAGGATTCATGGAGTTTAGCTGCAGTCGCGGTAAGCGAGATTCGCACAGCTTTATGAGGGATTGCTGCGCATCCAACTGCGAGTACTCACGGTAAGGAGAAATTCGTTAAAAGCGAATTTCCAAGACACAGGTTACACCTTATCTCATTACAATCCCTGGCCAAGTGCCCAATCTCTTGGCACAGGGAGCAGCGCACTACCGGGCACGTGGCTGTAAAATGCCCCTTGCTACTGCAGCGGTGGCATACCCGTGGCTGGCCTGCATAAAAAACTAGCCTATCCCTTCCAAGAAAGGCAGAGGAAGGGATGTGCTGCAACACGTTCCCTTCAACTTGTAGTCGCACCGTGGCCGTCCACCCACCCGTCCAAATCTTTCTCTCATCAAGGATCTTGTGCAGGGGCCCCATACCTCCCCAACCACACCACGATGTCCGACGCCGGCACCGACTCATTCCGGGCCAGGATGGTTACTTTTTTTATTACATTCTGCCTGGAAATTAGTTTTGTGGCAAGACCAGCCCACCTCGGGCTCTGAGCATACCCCCCCTCATACTTTTGCCAGAATAAGTCTAGCAATTCCGGCCGCATGAATGAAACATTGTACTCCCCCGTTCCAACAGGGGCTATGAAAGCATAGATATCTATTGCTCTAAAGCCCATCTCCAGCACCCTGTCTATTACCTCCCTACTGCTTCATGGGGGGCCCTCCCAGGTCCATTTGAGCTGGACCACGTTCCTACGTGCTGCCGAGGTGGGCAGGTTCCACGCACGAGCCTGGAACGGCCTAGCTCGCTCCTGGCTTCCTCTCACTGCAGCCGAATAACTCACAGGCCGCACTGCCGGAATACCTGCCACTGGAGTCCCAGAAACAGAAGGCTCAGGGACTGGGGGAGCCACAACAGGGAGTACAGGGCCCACCTGGGCCGACTCAGACATACCAGAACCCAAAGGACACAGAAGCTGGGAGCCCAGCCCGACAGGGAAGACACTCTTGGTAACTTGACCTGGGGAGACTATAACCCCAACCAGGGAACCCAGAGGGACTGACACCACACCCGGAGCACCACTGCCTTTCCAGGATGCGGGACCCGGCGGGGCCAGGACTAAAGGGGCCAGGAAACCAGCAGCACCAGCCCCCTCAGGCACATTACCCGGCTGAGCAGAGTCCTTATCCACGTCCACAGGTAGCGGTTCCCCCACCTTGATCAGCAGCCCACTCTCCACTGAGCTGGGGATGCGATGGAGCTTCACACAGGCTGCCCGCTTTTTGGTAAACACCTCCGCCGGCTTCCGTGGCATGACGTCATCTCCATCATCCCCTGACTCTTCCGACGAGAACCGGAAGTGACGTGCCTGTAGATCCACCTCAACTTCCTCCGAGAAACTGAGAGCTCCAGCCGGTTCTGCTGACTCCGCCTCCTCCACCAAGGTTCCCCAATCGGCAGAGCGCTGCCCGAGTGGGAGGGAATCCAAAATCTTCGCGTCCTCGGCGTCCTCCATATCAATAGCCGCCATCTTTGGGGAAGGTGCAGCGGGCTCCGCCTGCCCCTGCCTCAGCTCCTCACCGCTTACCACCTCGGAATCCTCCATGAAGGAGACATCTTCCACCGGACTCTTACTCCTTGCCGCTTTGAAGCGGGCCTCATTCAAAAATTTTTCACGAAGCATACCGCTTTTCTTCTTTAGTGCCGCCACATACTTGCCCTGAAGGGCTCCAGGGCCTCCAATTCTGGCTTTAAGGCCTGCTGTTTCGAGCTCCAGCCCCGCTGGTAGGTCTGGCAGAGCTTCTTGAGCTCCAAGCTCAATTTCCCAAGCTTCCCCTCCTCCTTCTCGATGGTCCTGACTCGGGCTGCCACCCGGTCCCTGTAATCTCCATAGTCCTCCCCCTTCTTTGGGGTTGTTCCCAGGTCCTCGATAGGTGGAAATTCAAGGCTGGTACTAGGCTCCTCCAGGGACTTCCCACTGCTGGACTCAGGCCCAGGATCCGCCATCCTCCCTGGGCCTGAGCAGGGCACTTTAGCCCCAGGCTTCTCGGGTCTACCTGGAGCTCAGCAGAGCACAGTCTAACACAACCTCTCCACACGGCATCAGGAATGGAGATTTTTTATTGTATTCAATTTATACAAAACAGCAAACCAAAAGTTATATACAAAAGTATAAAAATATAAATAAATAAATAAATAGGTAAAAACATTACCCAAACAAAAACAAAAAAACTGAATTTCCTGGGAAGAACAAAACACAAAGACACTCATAGCTTTTATAGCTAAAGACTAAAAGTCCATTTCCTGGAAGGGAAAGAAATAAAATTTTCATATAGGCCTTTATGGCCCGAGACCAAAAAAGAACAGTCAATTTCCATTCTACTACTTCTGATGGCCGTTATGGCCTAAACTAATGCCTTCCATATCTAGACATATCCAAAACTAAACAAAGAACAACAGAAACAATACCTACCCATGAAAAAGGCTAAGAAACTTAGAACTTCAGCATCAGCAGCCTTCCATCAAAAGGATTCCATACCAACAAAATCTAAGGGGTGAAAAAGGAGAAAACAGGGACAGATACCACCACCCAAGATCAACAGGCAGCAGTTACAGGCCTGATGTTCCTCCATGCCTCCGTCCAAAGCCTTTCGCCACCACCTGTCTTTCTCAAGACCCCGAATCTTCCCAACCTCACCAAGGATGCCACTCACCACCACCTGGACGGGGAGGACTTTCTGCCAAATAGAAATCTGACACCGTGCATTCCACGTGTAATAACGGACCACTAAACTAACTAAAAACAAGGTGTCCAAATCAAAACCCAGGTGGCTTTCAAATGCTCCATACACCCACTCTGCATGACTCATGCAGTGCAGGAAAGAGACACCCAGAGTCCCACCCACCTCTTTGTACACTTCCACGTTAAAGGGGCACTGAAGCAAGAAGTGGTCCATAGTTTCCACCTAACCCCAACACTGTGAGCTCAGACAACCACGGTCATCCGGAGGACGGTAATTCAGGTTACCCCTCACGTAAAGCCTGCCGTGGAAAGCGAGCCAGGCCTGGTCCCTAAACTTCAAGGGAATCCAATCCAAATTTATTAAGCGTAAACCCTCCCTCATGATATGGCCTGGGCAATCTTTCAAGGCCAGCGGCGCATGGAAAGCGGTCGCCAGAATCCTCTCACCTAGGAGTCTCCTACGGAGGCACCTGACCTCCTTTGCCGACACATGCCACCACCGGAGTAACTTCAGGCACGGGGCCACATAAGCCGGGAGCTTACCGTGCTTGACCCGCAGACTTCTCACTGGCCCGCCACTCTCCCAACTGCTCAGAAAGGGCCTAAACCAGATCTGGAACAGTCCTACCCATGCAGGTGGTCTCTCTGCTAGCATATTACCAAAATTATGTTTCAAGAACATCAGAGAAAAGAACACAATCAGGTTGACCATTCCTAGGCCACCCTCCCGCCTGGATGAGTAGGTCACATCTCGTCTGACAAGGTTCAGCCTATTCCCCCACAACATCTGGAAGAAGCAGCTGTAGATCCTTGTATAGAGTGACTCTGACAAAAGACAAACAAAGCTTACATACAAAAAGATGAGAACCAGAAAGGTCTTAAGTCGACCCTTTCCCTTAAGGAGAGCCGCCACCCCTTCCAGCACCTCACCTTGACCTCGGCATCAGACAATCTAGCCTCCCAATTTGACTTTCTGTAATCATCAGAGCCAAAATTGATGCCTAAAATTTTTATACTATGCTGAGGCACCAGGAAGGTGTTCAGAAGTGAGAAACTCTCACCCTCCCTACCCATCCAGAAAATTTCACATTTATCCTGGTTGACCTTGGAACCAGACGCCTCGGAATACTGGTCCATCACTGAGACTACCTCCTGCGCCTCCCCCGTCCCAGAGATGAAAACAGAAACGTCATCAGCGTAGGCAACGACCCTCAGGGACGGACCCCCAGGGGCACCCACCGGCACCCCGCCCAACACCCCACCATCTAACCTCCTGACGAAGGGATCGATGGCGAAAGCATAGAGCAAGGGGCTCAGCGGGCACCCCTGGAGCACCCTGGATCCGACCCCAAAAGGCTACCCAACCCAGCCATTCACCAACATGAAACTTTCAGCCCCTCTATACAACGTCTTAAGCCAGCAAATGAACCTCCCTTCTAGGCCATACCGGTCCAGGAGGTGCTAGAGGTACTCATGATCGACCCGATCAAAAGCCTTTGACTGGCCCACTGCCAGCAAATACTTTCCCCAGCCCTCAGCCTTACACCGCTCCAGAGCCTCCCAGGCAGCTAACACCGCTGTAAAGGTACTCCTGCCCTGAACCGAGCAATGCTGCTGCCGTGAAAGCAGACTGTGCCACTGACAACAAGCGCCAGAACAAGATCTTTGCCAGAATCTTTCTATCAACATTGAGAAGGCTGATGGGGCACCAATTCTCAATAGCCGATGGATCCTTACCTTTTGACAAGAGAATTACAGCAGACTGCCTCATGGAGGGAGGGAGGGACCCCTCATCCAGACAGCTATTATAGACCTCTGCAAGCTGGGGCGCCAAGCTAGACTTAAAAGCCTTAAAAAACTCAGCTGTCAAACCGTCTAGTCCGGGAGTCTTCTTGATGGACAGACTGTCAATAGCTTTGGTCACCTCTTCTACTGTAATTTCCCCTGTCAAACTTGCCGCCTGGACGTTACCATCCAGACCCAGTGTAGATTCCAAAAAGCTCGACATCCTTGTCCAGTCGAGGCGCTTCTCACTCAGTAAGTCCTCATAAAAGGACCTAGAGACTTCCAGAAGCCCTGACCTGGATCTCGTCAGGGACCCCGTACTATCCCTCAGGGCAGAGACCGTCTTAATCGCTGCACCTTGTTTGCAGTTCTGGAAAGGGTCAAGCAAGTGGTATTTCCCATAATCCCTCTCCAGAACCAAAGAAGTATGCCGGTCATACTGGTACTTCCTGAGGAGAAGCTTGACCTCCAAGATTGCCCCAAAATCTCCACCGCTAGTGACAAGGTGATCGAGCCTCTTCCACAACCGTTGGTAGGCGATGTATCTATCAAACTGCCTTCTTTTACCTATGGCCTTGAAAAACCTGCCAATCTGCAGCTTAGTAAGCTCCCATCACTCTGACTTACTGTTGCAGAAATCCAGCACAGTCTCCTGTGCCTGAAAGAACTCCTCAAAAGATCGTCTCACCTCCTCATCCTCCACGAAAGACGAATTCATCCTCCAGATGCCCTTCCCTCTCAGCGGTGTGTCTGAAACATTCAAAGTCACAGTAAGCATAAGGTGGTCAGAAAACTCCACCGCCCGACACTCGGGTGCCGAGAAGGCAGAGTCCTCCTTCAAAAAAAACCTGTCTATCCTACTCTGACTATTACCTCTCCTAAACGTGAAACCAGTGCAGTCTGGGCTGCTCTTAACCAAGGCATCCACCAGACCTGCTTCCCTGACTATGGCATTTAGAAAAACACTGTCATATCACAGCCTGTCATTGGAGCCCCTCCTGTCCTTGGGCCTAGTTATGGTATTAAAGTCACCTCCAACGACCACCAGCCCGGACGTAAAAAGGAAAGGCTTGATCTTTGTGAAGAGGCATTTCCTGTCCCACTTGGACTGTGGTCCATAAATATTAATTAGGCACAGTTCCTGCCCCCTCACAAAGACATGTAGGATCAAACATCTTCCAATCTCCACGTCAATGACCCGCCGGCACGTTACCATGCCGGTAAAAAGCACCGCAACTCCGCAGTAAGGCTCAGCCGCAAGAGACCAGTAGGAGGGCCCTCTCCTCCACTCCCGCTTGGCCAGATGTATATCAGC
Source organism: Staurois parvus (assembly GCF_062004578.1). Taxonomy (NCBI): domain Eukaryota; kingdom Metazoa; phylum Chordata; class Amphibia; order Anura; family Ranidae; genus Staurois; species Staurois parvus. The sequence continues at coordinate 2,311,704 of NW_028318298.1, forward strand.
CAAGCTGGACAACCTGGTCTCCTGCAAAAACAAAATATCAGCATCCATACCACTGATCAAAAAAAAAAAAAAAAAAAAAGTGCGTTTCTCTAGCACCTACAGACTTCAGGCTGGCAACATTAATCGTTGCCACCTTTATCGGAGCGGGAACTACCATTCAAGGTAATTAGGAGAGGCGTTTCTTAACCTTCTTCCTGGGCTTCTTAACAGGGTCCCTAGACCTTTTTAAAGATCCTCCTTCCTCATCCTCCATCGGAGAAGTTGGGTCACCAGAGCCCCCTCCCTCCTCCCCCGATAGAGCCCCAAACTTATTTTCCAGGGCCAGGTCCTCCACCTCCACGGAGGAGACTGACCCAGCAGCGAAAAGAACAGGCTTGTTCCGCTTTCCCACAACCGACCACCCTCCCTCCTCCTGCACCTCATCTGACCCACCTGGGGCGGGATCCTGGACTCCTCAGGAGCCTTCCTTAGGGACCTTATCCCGACGTAAGGAAAGGAGAACCAGGGGAACGGGCACAGAAGGCCCGGGCCTAACTCCAACCACGCCCCATTGGCAGCTTCTACCAATTTCAACCTTCCCCTGGGAGGATGGACAGGAACAACAGGAGGGACCACAGGGGACTGGACCATAGTAGGCTCAGCAGAGGAGACAGATACAGTAAGGGCAGCAGAAACCTCCCCCACCTCTATTGAGGCTGCCACAGAGGCCAAATTGGCCTTTTCTGCCGTTATTGCCGCCTCCTCGGCATCAATCCTGTCTAGCTCCGCCGCTATCTCCTCATCTGGCAAATTACGAAGGGCCTCTGGGCACTGACTATAAGGATGGCCGAGAGTACCACAAAGATTGCAACATACAATATTGCAGTCTCTGGCCAAACGGCCAGTCTCCTGACACAAGGAGCACCGTATGACCTGACACGTGGCCACAAAGTGCCCCTTGCCCTCACAGCGGTGGCACACCCGTGGCTGGTTGGCATAGAAAATTATGAGCCAGTCCCTTCCAAGAAAGGCAGAGGAGGGGATGTGCTGCAGCACATTGGCCACCACTCGCAACCGCACTGTAGCCGTCCACCCACCTGTCCAAATCTTCCCATCGTCCAAAATTTTGGATAGGGGCCCCAAAACATCCCCATACCTCCCCAGCCAAACCACAATATCAGAGGCCGGGACAGACTCATTTCTAACCAGTATCATGACCTTCTTGATCACGTTCTGCTGGGAGATGAGCTTCGGGGTAAGGCCGACCCAATTGGGGCTATGGATGTAAACTTCCTCAAATTACTGCCAGAAGAGATCCAGCAGTGCTGGTCTCATAAAGGACACATCAAATTCTCCCGTACCCACAGGAGCAATGAAGGCATAGATGTCAGTAGCCTGAAATCCCATTTCCAGGACCCTATCTATGACCTCCCTTTGGCTTAGGGGGGGGGGGTGACCACCCTTCGGCTTGGGGGGGGCCACCCTTCGGCTTGGGGGGGGGCCACCCTTCGGCTTGGGGGGGGTGGTCCACTTTAGTTGGACCACATTCCTCCGTACCGCCGAGGTTGGAAGATTCACAGCCCGCGCTTGGGGAGGCCTAACCTGGCCTTGGCCACGTCTCAAAGAGTAGCTCAAAGCGGGCTGGACCACCGGGGTGCCCACCACAGAGGCACCTGGAACTGGGGGGGCCGCACCTGGGGTGGCAGGACATGGGGGGGGACAGGCCCAGGTATAACAAGACCAGAAGGGCCTTGGGGACCCGCATTTACAGGGGGGGGGGCCTGCCGGGGCCTGACCTGGGGAAACAGGAACACCAGCAAGGGGACCCTGGGGGGGGTAGGCGACACACCAGGAACCACATCAGCCCCCAAAGGGGCAGGACTACACGGGACCTGGGCCGGAGGGGCCGCGGAGACTGGGACACCCACCACCTGGCCTGCAAAAGGGATCAGTGCCCCAGACACGCCTGCACATACTTTACCGCCAGATGGTGCATTACAAACCCATACGGCCTACCTGACCATTCCACCTCTCCAGCCCTGACTACGCCTGTGTTCCCACACATTTCTGGTCATACCCGGATCCCTGACAATGATTTTAATGTAAGCAAGTCCTTGGGTGCGCCACCAGATCTGGCAGAGTCCCGCACAGAGTCCCCGGTCAGCGGCTCACCCGCCTTTGCCAGCAGTCCAAGTTCTACCAAGCTGGAAATGCGCTCCAGTCTGACGTATGCCGCCCACTCCTTCAGAACCGGCTTCGTTTGCGTGGCACTATGTCATCCACTTCCCCTTCTGAATTGTCTGACGTAAAGCGGAAGTGATCCGCACGTAACCCCGGCTCCACTTCCGTCGAGAAGCTCAGCGCTCCGGCCTCCTCCATCAGAGTTCCCCAATCAGCAGACCACTGACCCGGGGGGAGAGAGTCCGAAACTTCTGCGTCAGCGGCCCAGCCTGCCCCTGCACCGGCTCACCTTCCTTCACTGCTGAGACATCTGATAGCTCCTCCATGGAGGAGACCTCTTCCACCGGGCCCCTTGCCGCAGCCACGCTCCTGCTCCTTGCGGCCTTGTTCTGATATTTCTCCCTTAGCACTCCACTCTTCTTTTTCAAGGCTGCCACGTACTTGCTTTGGAGGGCCACCCGCTTTTCCAATGCCTCCAGGCCTGGCTTCATCAACTGGTGTTTTGTGCTCCAGACTGAGTCTGGAGCTCAAAAAGTTCCGTCAGTCATATGACAATTTCCCCAACTTTGTTTCCTCCTTCTCAATCATCCTGATACGGGTTGCCACCCGGTCATGGTAAGCGCTGCAATCTTCCCCCTTCCTTGGGGCTGTTCCCAGGTCCTCTATGGCTTGAAAATCGGGTCCGGTACTAGGCTCCTCCAGGGGCATATCAACGCAGGACCCAAGCCCAGGATCCACCATCCTCCCTGGGCTTGAGCAGGGCACTTTAGCCCCAGGCTTTTCAGGCCTTCCTGGAGCTCAGCTAAACTCTCCAGCATACAACCACACCCGTCAGGAATGGACTCACCAGCCGTGTGGGCTGCAGTACCAGCTCCTACCAGAGGGTGCTTTCAGCAACCAGGGTCTCACTCCTGCAATCAAGCCATCACCTGAGACTGATTGCAGGAGGTCTATTTAAGCAGGACCAGGCCTGCAATCAGTGCCTTGGTGTTTGTGTCCCATGAGCCCCTGTACCTGGTATCCTGTGTTCCTGCATATCTGCCTGATTTGTTGCTGACCCTGCTTTGATCCTGACCTCTGCTGACTTCTCCTGCCCTGATCCCTGGCCTGTCTGACTTCTCTTTGGATACCCTCATTGGATCTAATCTCCTGTTACTGACCCGACTATTCTGTGCCTGCTGTCTTGTTCCGCGCTGTCCCCACCGTTACCGATCCGGCCTGTCTGACCACGCTTCTGCTCAGCCATCCATCCATCCTGCATGGACCCATCCGCCTCTTCACGTCAGGCTCTCCTCCAGAATATACCTCTGGTGGATCCCTCTACCACGGGTGGGTGTACTCAGGGCCGCGACCTGGTCTCTGTCTGCTCCAAGTTCATCCCCACCATCAGGGGCCCTGGTGAACAAGCAGACTGGGACTTAGACTCCGCACCCTGGGGAATACTATTCCGTGGGTTGCTAGAGGTACCGCCAGATGGTGCATTACAAACCCATACGGCCTACCTGACCATTCCACCTCTCCAGCCCTGACTACGCCTGTGTTCCCACACATTTCTGGTCATACCCGGATCCCTGACAATGATTTTAATGTAAGCATATAATTGAAGTATATTTTGTGTGGGAACTCGCATCAAAGGGTAGAGCTTTTTTAAAGCACACAGCAACTCGCTTTCTTTTTAAGGGCCGTTTTAGCCCATTTTTATTTAAAGAAAAAGTTCCATAGAGCTTCCTATGCAGGGGTATCCACCATCAAACAAATATTCAGCCTCCTGGCTTGTACATACAATTTTCCTCTGGCCTTCCACTTCAGGCTTATGTCCGTCTCCTGCACACTCTTTCCAAAATATGGCTTTCTCGCACACAGCTAGCCACTAGCACACAGCTAGTCTGGCTTCCACCTTTCCTTGGTGAAGCCCTCTTGACTCCAAGGCAGAGACCTCTTGTCTGCTGGGGTGGAGCCCAGAAACATGGTTAGACGTCTATGAAAAGGCCTGCACACACCTGTGCAATCAGTGTGCTGGGGGCTCTGAAAACACGGACCCCGGATTGGAGATTTCACCACTCCCAGATCACTTCAAAATGTACAGGCTCCAGATCCCAAAATGGACTTTATGAATAAATGAGGAAACTGAAAAGCCAGTTTCCTCTGCATTACATAAACCCATTGGAGCCCCTCAACCTGCCCGGTTGAGAATCCAGGGTTAAAGGCTTGATTTTGACAGTGGCAGGGTACCGCGCTGCCACATTTGATAATCCCATACGGTATTACACTATATATTTTCTTATATACCATCCGCATATTGATTGGAATATGGGTACTGTGAGTAATATGGTGTGTCTCCTAATCAGCCATGATGACATCTAGGAGAAGGTGGTTGATGAGAGTGAGATTCAGGCTTGGAAGGATTTTCATTTGAGGAGTGATACATACTACATCATCGATTTTCAAGGCGTGTTTATTGTTTTTTGGTAAGGGTGTTTATGCCTTACACCTAAAAGTGTACGCGGAAGGGTTATTTGGATTTATTATTCACAGAGTGACGCACAATCACGGTTGCTTCACTATGTTCACTTGTCACTGATAAGGTCACGTTTTGGTTTGTTTGACTTTGTGTGGTAGAAATTGCACAGCGTAGAGTGTTGTTGTATTGGACATTTAATTTAGAAATGGTAATGCACTATATGAGTTTTCTTTTGAGGTTCTTATTTTCTGGGGGAGCCATTAGGTAGGCTTGCTATCAAAGAACCAGAGATTTTCACATTGGAATCAAAGATTGGAAGAACTTTAATTTATTTAATTTGATAAATTTTTTGGACACTAGTGACTCATATGATTTTTTATATATATATATATATATATATATATAATATTTTGTGTGCACATTTTTGGGTAGTTGACTTTTTCACAATTCATATGTATGTTAATACGTTTTTGCATATTTGGGTTTTTATAAGTTATCAGCGACTTATGGCGGCGATCAGCGACTTATGGCAGGACTGCAGGACTGTGGCGGACATTCTGACACTGGGGGGGAACTGACATCCCCAGTGACACCAATACAGTGATCAGTGCAAAAAAAAAAAAAAACAGACACTGTACTAATGGCACTGGGGAGGAAGGGGTTAACTTTTTTAGGCAAAGGGTTAACTGTGTGAGGGGAATGTTTTACTAGTGGGCGGGGTGTGTGTTCTTCACTGTTGCACACTGTCCCGGAAAGCTAAGCTCTGCTCTCCGGAACAGTGAGCTGGGAACTGACAGGGAGCAGAGCTGCATTTAAAACAATGCAGCTGTGCTCTGTGTCACTGTTTGCCGGCAATCATCGGGACCCGGCGGTTAATGACCGTCCAGGACACGGTGATTGACACCCGCGACCACGATCGGTGGCGCGGGTAGGGCAGTCACGTGCGCCCCCTACCAGATATGCAAAATCACGTATATATACACATGATTTTGCGCAGCGGTGCCACGCATATGTACGGTGGCTGGTCGGCAACCAGTTAATGTATATATTTATGGGTTGTATTTAGTTATCCTTTAGGGAGCGCAACACCATTTATTTCATTGTTCATTAGTGCAGGAATTTTGGAGATCTGCAAATTCATATATCAGTTCTCCCAAATTCCTGCACTGTCAGACCTCAGATCACTCCAGTTTCTTCACATTCACACCTCACTCAGTTCAACTCAATTTCTGAAAATTTCTTCTTTCAGATCAACCCCATTCTACTTGCTCATAACCTCAAATCCTGAATATTCAAACTTCAAATCTCCCCATTTCCTGCACTGTCAGACCTCAGATCACTCTAATTCCTGTACATTCAACCTCTCAGTGCAGCTTCAATTCCTGCAACTTCACATTTCAGAACCGCCTCACATATTGCACCATCACAACTCTTATCACCCCAATTTCCCATAGCTTTCTATGTCATATCATCAATGTTTGTGCACCTTATAAAAAAAAAAAATCAGATAAGCCCCAATTAATGCACCATTAGATTTCAGATCGCCCCATTTTCTTCACACCCCACTTTCCACATGTTCATACCTCAGTTTGTCTCTTTTCATTAACCTCAAAAACTAAGACCAGCTCAGAAACTGGCATCTTTACACCTCAGATATTCCTCCAATTCCAGGACCTTCTCTTCGTTCACCTCAGTTGCTGAACTTTTTTTTCCAGATCAACCCAAATCTCCTTTCAGAAAACCTCAAATCTGGCAAAATTCATACCTCAGAACTCCCAGACCTCAGATAACTCCAATTTTACATTCACACCTCCCGCAGTTTACTCCAATTCCTGAATCTTCTCCTCTCAGATCAACCTATTCTCTTCTCAACAATAAAATAAGATCAGTGAGCGCTATAAGAGTCTAGCTGCTAATGCACATATAGGTAAGCAAATAAAACCTTAAGAGCTAAAATCTCACAAAACTGCAGCGCTAAGAATGGTATAATCTCATTAATAATGTGATAGTCCGTAGTACATGATACAAAAGTTGATAGTGACTTCTGACTTCACTGGCGTCCCCAGAAGATTTAGTAAGAATACAAACTCACCAGATGCATATTTTTCTTTTACAAAGAGCTTTATTAAAGGTTAAGCAAAGATAAACAAACATTCGAAACATAGATTCATTGACCAACAAATATCGATTGTATTGGGTGAAGGGAAGCTATTTCAAGGCATACATTGAGAAAAGCATGGGCTGAAAGGTTTACATAGGTGCCCTGTAGAAAAAGGATGAGGGGGAGGGGTTGGAAGGGAACGATCAGCAAACCTTTGTGGGTCAATGAAAGTGTAGACACTCTACAGGAGTTTTGCTACGGCAACATTATAGAAAACAGAAGGAGCACAAGAAAAGGCCTCTCCAGATAATGATACATGTTCAAAACCTAGGGTTTATACAGAAATCTAGGTTGCATAGGTAATATTGCTGATGTAGCACATAAAACAGTAAGCACAATCTGTAAAATATGTTTAAGGACAGATTGGACAGGAGGTTAAGAAGAGACAAACAGAGGAGAGACACGGACAACAACACCAACAACATAGAAAGAAAAAAAAAAAAAAAAAAAAGGGGGGGGGGCTCCGAGGCGATCGCATCAACATCCATCCTCATATCGACAGAAGGGACTGGTCGAATCTCGAAGGTTGATCTATATCCAGCCAGGGACGCAATATCCACAGAAATTTTGTATGGGTATCCAACAATATGGCCGTCATTTTTTCATTAACCATTATAAAGTTCATCCGGTTTTTGACTGCCTCAAAACTAAGGAGAGGAGTCTTCCAAGCCCTCGCAATTGTCAATTTAGTTGCCATAAATAAGTATGATGCCAGATGCTGTTCAGAACGAAGGAGGCCCTCCAATGGTTTAAATAAAAGCGCTTTATACGGGTTACGCTTAATGTCTGTGTGAAGGATAGTGCGGAGGAGGGCATACACCCTAATCCATAATCTGCTTACTTTAGGGCAAGTCCAACAAATGTGAGCCATGGTGCCCAATTGTTGGCATTCCCGAAAACAAACCGGGGAATATGTAGGGAGAAAACTAGCTAGACGAGCAGGCGTATAGTACCATCGGTATAGGATTTTGTAGGCAGTCTCAAGGATAATGACATTCCTAGAACATTTAGATAATGCTTGGGTCATGGTCCGCCAATCCTGTTGATCCAAAGTCCCTCCCAACTCAGACTGCCAACGCTGATGATAAGAGCGAACTGGAGGGGTTCTATAAGATATAATGGAAGAATAAATCAAGGAAATCAAACCCGGGGCATGAGGTCTATGTCTGCACTGGCTTTCAAAGGGGGACAGACGATAAGGTCCCGGATGCGTACGTATTAGTGTATTAATGAAATGACAAAGTTGAAGATAACCAAAATGTTCTCGGAGGGGGATATTATGAGAAAAGCGCAAAGTTTCAAAGGTAATTATTCTAGTGGGAGATAGGAGTCAATGAACATCATAAAAACCATGTGTCTGCCACCAAGCAAACTGTCTAGGATTATCCCTACCCGGAGGGAATAATGGGTTATGGAATAGACGTAATAGCAGCAGGTGAGGAGAGATAAGGCCAGCAGAATATTTGATCGAATCCCAAAGGCGTAGCGAAAGCGTCAGCGTCGGGCTAAGGGTAGATGGACGTTGAGAGATAGGAAGCCATGGCAAGGAGGAAAGCGGTATCGGGTGAGAGTCCATCATATCTACAACAGCCCACAGGGGAAAATGATGAGATACATGAACATGAGCTAGGGGGGCAATGTTAGCCGCTAAATAATAAGACTGGAGATTTGGGACACTTAACCCGCCCTCACTCCGTCACGCGAATAAGATATGTTTGCTAATTCTGGGTCGAGAAGAGTTCCAGATAAAGGACAAAAGTTTTCGCTGATAGATACGCAATATATGCAAAGGTACTGGAACTGGCAAAACACGAAATAGGTATAGTAGTTTAGGAAGATAGGTCATACGGATTGCATTAATTCTGCCGAACCATGAAAGCGGGAAATGAGACCAAGAGGACAATAGCTCGGTTAACTCATGAAAAACAGTGGGAAAGGATACAGTCCTTCATAAGTCGGGGTAAGCTTAATTCCTAGATATGGTAAGGCAGAGAGCCATTGAAAGGGGAACGTTTGCTTCAAAGTAGTCACGAGTGATAGTGGGAGGGTAACTGACATAGCTCTTGATTTAGCTGAGTTGACATGTAGACCTGAAAGGGTTGCAAAGGAATCAAGAACCGAGAGCAAATTGGGCAAAGTAACCCCCGGATTCGAGATTGACAATAGTATGTCATCTGCAAACAAAGACAATTTATGTTGGGAGCCTGCCACATTAATATCAGGATGTATACGGATGGCTTCTGCTAACGGTTCCAAGGCTAGAATAAAAAGTAAAGGGGAAAGCGGGCAACCTTGCCTAGTGCCCCTGGCAACCGAGAACGTAGAAGACTCAAATCCATAATATTTAAGCTTCGCTTGAGGGCATGTGTATAGTGAGGAGATCCATCGTAAGAACGAAGGGCCAAAGCGGTGAAGGACCGATAGGAGATACAGCCAGGATAGGGTGTCGAAGGCCTTGTTGATGTCTAAGGATAAGAGCATCATATCGAGTTTACGAGTATGGGCCAAATGTTGCAATTGTAAAATACGTCTGATAACATCTCCAGCCTGCCTGTGAGGAACAAATCCCACCTGGTCCTTTTTAATCAGGCGAGAGAGGAAGGAATTCAATCGGGTAGCCAAGATCTTAGTAAGAATCTTCATGTCGATATTGATGAGAGATAGGCCTATAGTTTGCCCAGGAAGAGTGATCTCGATCTGGTTAAGGGATCATAACCACATTAGCAGTTAAGGAATCCGGGGAAAAATTCGAACCTCCCTTCACCGCATTAAACATAGTGGCCAGTTGAGGAGCGAGCACATCAGCTAATTTCTTATAGTATAGTGCCATATATCCATCAGGACCTGGGCGTTTACCCGTTTTCAGGTCTGCTATGCAGTGCAAAACCTCAGATACTTGGATATTACGGTCCATCAAATCCTTGTGGGCCGACGTCAAAGTAGGCAGGGACAGACGAGATAAAAAGTCAGAAATAGACTGAGGGTCAGCCTGGGTAGGATCAGAGTAGAGCCTAGCTAGACGATGCTGAAACTCTTCTAAAACCGCTACAGGATTGCTCGTAAGGGTGTTGTAACAAGTACGTAAAGATATCGGTTTAGGATGCTGCACAAAAGAACGCAATCTACGGACCAACATAGAGTCCGGTTTGTTTGCTTTACTATACCACTTCTGACGAGTCCAACGTAAAGAGCGCTCAGCCTCATCCGTTAAGCAAAGATCCAACTCCAAACGAGCCTGGTCCAACAGTCTACGATTTGACGGGGAAGGTGACTGTTTAAATTGGGCCGACATGGAATCTAACTTTGATTCCAACTGACACTGTTTGAGCTGTCTTTCCTTCTTTCGCCTTGAAGCTATTTGGATATTATGTCCCCTAAGAACTGCCTTGTCCGCTTCCCACAATGTTACGGAAGAAGAGACAGAACCCGAGTTTAACTGAAAATATTCCTGAGACTTATGATGTAGTTCTGCCTGAATCTCCTTCAGCGAAAGCAAGGAGTCATTCATTATCCACGAAGAGAAGGCCGGCCTACATAGGAGAGATCGACAGACCACCAAAATAGGCTCATGATCTGACCATGGGACCGTTCGAATAGAAATAGAGCGAACTAAAGGGAGGTGTTTACGTGAAACAAAAGCATGATCAATTCTGGAATGAGAATGATGAGGGTGTGAATAATGAGTGTAGTCTTTCCCCCGAGGATGAAATTCACGCTATAAATCTACTAAATCATGGGTATTTAATGTACGTACAAAGGACTTCGCTGATGCGGAAGGATCCGAGCGCTCCACTGGATATTTATCTAGCGCAGGATTTAGCACTAAGTTTGAATCCCCTGCCATCAAAAGCGTACCTCGATGTGTAGCCAGGAGAGAACATAGGTGTGACAGAAAAGGTCCAGGGTTGACGTTGGGAGCGTAATAGGACATTATGGTAACCTCTATGCCATGGATCGAGCCCTGGAGCAGAAGGTATCTGCCATTGGGATCAGCAATACGCCTCACACAGACAAATGGAGTTCTACTATGAAAGGCGACCAATACGGTTCTGTTTAGTGGGGCCAGTAGCTTGAAATATCTGAGGGTAACGTGCATCAAAATATTTCGGGGCAGAAGTAGTGGAAAAGTGAGTTTCTTGCAAACAAGCAATGTCAACTTGTCGAGCCCAGAGAAATTTAAATATTCTTACCAGTTTCTGCGGAGAGTTCATCCCCTGGACATTCAGTGACAGCCAGTTCAGCGACATGGTGATCTGAAAAAAGGAAGATTAAATCCACCGCGATCCCTGGGAGCCCTGAAAAAAAATTTACAAAAACAAACATGACAAAAGACAAGGAGAAGGAGACGAAAAAGAAAGGAGAAAACATGAAGACATCTGATATACAAGCAAGATATCTGTGAAGCATTGAGGTTGATTTAAACAATATAACAGTCAGCTGGGGGTAAAACACCCACATAGAGGCTAGGTAGCGGGCGGGACAGAAGACCAGACCGCTAGCCACCTCGGAGGGCCAGATGCATATTTTTATATACGTAGAATAATGTAACCAGAGGTCCCCTCTCAGGATGGAATGGATGGGTTGCTCCGTAATAATGGGTTATCCTCCCTCTGGGTGGTATACAGCTATACTGATGTCTCCCTTGGTGCGTATGAACAGGAGCCAACCAGAGGCCTCCTTATTGGATGGATGGACTCTTGTCTGCCAGTAATGGAACAGCTCACTCCTCTGGGGTAAAGCCACTTGAACCGCTGCTACCGTATCTTCCAAATGGGCTCTACAAATTAATGTCAGCTCGCCACAGAGCCAAACAAAAAGTAGCCCATAGTGTAGTAATTTTGTAAAGGGTATTTATTAAGTATTCCATGTGGTTAAAAGTAATAACTGGACAAAGTAATAAAACACTGACCATGCACAAAATCAAGATAACCGCCAGACCTGTACCAGGAGCCAGTGTTGCATGAAAATCTGTCTCCTGTAAGGATCTGCCCCCCTTGACGTATCTGTGCATGTGCCAGTTTCAGGCATTAGCAGCCGATCGGCGATCTCACTCTGTCAACCCCTTTTATGCCGGATGCAACGTATACGAACCGCTGAATCACATCCCTCGGATCACTGGGGCTGACGATCCTCCCGCAAGATGTATTCTCGTTCTGTCACACTGTTAACCCCTAGTATGCTGGATTCAACTTACACGAATTGCAATATGTGTCCAAGCTGTGGGGGGTTGTGACATGGCGAGTACAGACACATGTGCGGAGATCAGGGACATTGGGGGGCCTGTGGTGGTTTATGTAAGGATATATATTATTTATAAAGGGCGTGTCCCTTTCCCTTAGATGAAATATTACAGTGCCTCCAGCCGTTAAAATACGGCAAATATTTAGTAAACCAATAATTTGGACACCTTGATAATTTGATCACCACTTATTATTATACCTTGAATTCTTTTAGCCAATATGATTTCGTACCATACACACAAAATTTGCCTTATAATAGATAAATATAAAAATTTATTTATGTACAAAAATTATATATATATTAACACAAAACGCAAAAGACTGGTGATAAATGAATATTGGTACAATCAAAAATATATCCTACCAATGTAATACACAATAATAAGGTTTCTAACTAATTACATCAATATCACAATTTTTTTTAAATGATCTGATTATTTATTAAATTTATTAATAATTAATAATTTCGAATATCTCAAAGGTTATATTCTCACAAGCCGTGGCCATAGGATTGCAAGAAGCAAGCCCTTGATATATGATACTGTGGTTATTAATATTCAATAAATTATGAAATATGAAAAAAAATTATAATATGGCAACAAACAATTTTTAACAGTAAAACAGGATCTCTCTACATATATCTAACTACCCAATATTGTTGTGATACACTAAGGTAATTCTATGATTCCACACAACAGAGAAAATAGGTAATACAAAATCAAATAAACAATCTCACCGCGCCCGGCATTCAGACTAGGCAACTCTCCCGTGGATTTAGCTGGCAGTGGAACGCCTTTAGACTGATATTATAGGGCAAGTGATAGATATTCAGTAGGGGAGAATGTAGGAAGTTATAAGGTTAGAGGTTTAGAAATTTAGTTAAAGTTTTAGGAAGTTTGAAAGGATGGAAGAGTAGTTATTCAGCAGAGATCTTCTTCAGATGTCAGGGTCTTCTTTTGATGAGGTCTTTTCTTGATGAGGTTTTTCTCTTGATGAGGTTTTTTTCCTTAAAGGTACAAGGGCTTTTATATCCACTAATCCATTGTTCTAAGATACCTTCCCACCAGGCTTCCTGATTGGCTAGTTGAGAAATGTGTGTACATAAGCTATTTCTCACCTGCCCGCCAGGTGGCGGTCATGTATCATAGAACAATTTGAGTATTTGAGATGACTCATACCTTGGGTGGATTCTTAAGGTAATTTCAGGGATCAAATATACATCTTTTTCCAGATATAAGTGATCATACCTATAATATTCTAAATAGGGACCATGGAATATAGGTGTATATTCAGTTATTCCTTCTTGAAATACCATCCTGTTTGTTTCCTGATAAGACATGTAACTAATGCTAGTTTATAATACATCTTACTTTCCATCATCTCAATACTCAAGTTAGTGATATATAGTTCCCATTGCTGAATATTGAGTGGTGTGTAAAATCTATAACATCTTATTTATAATATGTTTTTGTAATATATCTTTGTAATTATATACAGTCAATTCTTAGACTTAAATGTCCTGAATTTCACTTCTTTGTTTTAGAACCAACATTTTCTATGTGTAGGAAAAAAAAACTCTCTGTTTGCCTGGCTCTTGTATTGGAATCATGGTAAACAACTGTTAATGCTTTCACCCTTGGTGGACAATAGTATATTGTGATAGTTTGAGAGTTCTGTTGGTTTATCACACTCTGCAAGTTTTGGGTAAGCTTTCAACCAGTTGAGTTCCCGTCTCATTATTGTTAAAATGTTTGAAAGTCGAAGTCCTATCTGGCCATCTGTTTGACTTTCTGTATATGCATTCTTCTCAACCTCAATATACAAATAGTCCTTGTTGACAGTCCAAACAGTCTTATTGTCTTGGAAAAGTCTCACTTCCCCCATTCTATCCATTTCTTAACTAGAATCCTTGAGGATTCAACCAAGACAAAATTAACTCTTAGCATCCGGCTATACCGAGCTGTTTGTCATATAATATTATGTCTTGATAAAGTCATATTTTTGAGACATAATTCAAAAGCCCACAACAAATCCCCCTTTGTTAGGGGTGTCTGTGTCGCAAAACATGAGTGGGGCTTTTGGCTAGAGTGATTGTTCGTCTTCTCCGGTGAAGTGAATGAAATAATAAAAAAAAAATTTTTTTTTTTTTTTTTTTTTTATAATAAAATGGCAGCGGTAATGCTGGTTGGTCCTCAACTTGACTCGGCGTCTTTAGATGGACACTTCTGATGACGATCCTGGTCTTGTGATGAGGCCGGCCTGGCCTGGCACATCCACCTTGGGGTCCATGGGTCCTCCGCACGACAGGTCTCTTAGACGGTCTCCTAGGCGGGTCTTTTCCTCTGGACTGGCCCTTGGTGGCCTGGGATATCAGGTTATCGTCTCCGGATCGATCTCTGGCATCTGGTCTTTCCCACAGGACATTATAGCTTCCTTCTAGGGTCTGGTCATTGACACCTCCGATCGCCGGTCTGGTCATTGTCTGGGCCTTCCTTTCTAAATTATTAAAATGAACAGTTTAAGTATTGGATATACATAAAATCATATTACTGGATCCTGTAAGGCAAAAGATGAGTAATATGTTTAAAGGAAATTTAATAATGATCTCAATATCTCCAGATAGGAACTGGTGGGTTAGTCTTCCAACAACTGCAATTGAGACTTTGGATGGCAAGCACGTAATTGATTGATGTGCACCCATCTATCACTGATTTCACCATACCGGGTAACCTGCAATTTATATGCGACCGGAGAGATTTTATCAATGATAGAGAACGGACCTTTCCAAGATGGAAGGAATTTCCGTTCCTTGATCTGGTCTCTTGCAAAATTGTATAGATAGACCTTGTCACCAATCTCATATTCCTTCTTGGAGGTTTTGAGATCATAGTATGTCTTAGCACTAGTTGCAGCTCTTTCCAAATTTCGCTGGGCAAAGGCAAAAGCATATTGCAGATGTTTACGTAAATCCTCTATGTAATGGTGTGTGGTGGTAGCATTGATCAAATTTTGATCTGTAGTGCGATACAATAAGTGCTGGGGCAGTACCATCCGTCTACCTGTCATCAGTTCAAAAGATGACATTTTTGTAACTGTATTCGGAGTAGCCCTCAACGCCATCAGGACCAGCGGGAGTTTGACATCCCAATCTTTGCCTGTTTCCTTAACAAATTTCTTAAGGACGTTAACGATGGTCTGATTGTATCGTTCTACACCACCACTAGAGGCTGGCCGATAGGCGATATGCAATTTCCTTTTAACCCCCAAAATTTTCCACAATTTGGCCATCACTTCGCTAGTGAAGTGCGATCCTCTATCAGACTCTATCCTCTGTGGTAAACCAAAACGTGAAAATACATGATTTATTAGCAATGCAGCACATGTCTCGGAGCTATTATTTGGTGCTGGTATACATTCGACATACTTGGTGAATAAACATGTAACTGTTAACATATACCGATTTCCTCGTGAAGATTTTGTTACGGGCCCAATAAAATCCATCTGAAGGTCTGACCAAGGCATACATATCCCCCTCTTCTGGAGAGGTGCTCGGTGAGTTGGCTTGGTAGGTTGAAATTGGGGACATATTAGGCAACCTTGGCAGTATTCCTTCACATCACGTAACATATGAGGCCAGTAGGCATAATCCCGCAGGATCTCATACGTGATCTTCTCTCCACGATGACCGGAAGTGGGAGCATCATGGGCATGCTGTAGCATCAAACCTCTAAATTTAAGTGGGACGACCCATTGTTGTACGCCACCCTTTGAGGTTCGTATCAACAATCCCTGGTATAAAGAGAATTGGGATTTGGATTTCATTAAGATACGTAAATCCTCCTTCCCACTACATACTTCCTTATTTATGGGATTTTGGTTGGGATCTTCTATATGACTATAAAACAAGCCAATTATTGGGTCTTCTTTTTGGGCAGTAATTAAATCCTCACTAGGAGAATCGTGACTCCACTGTAATGCATTTGGATCACCAGCTGTTCTGGCCTGTTGCCTGGTGACAGCTTCAACCTGTACGGTACCTAAAAATTGATCAATGTCTAACAGTTCACCGGTGATTGCCCCTTCCTTGGCTAGAGAATCGGCCAGATCGTTCCCTTCTTTCTCGGCACCTAGAACCTTAGAGTGGCCTTTGGTCTTCTTGAAGTGCAGGGTGAGATCATTGGACCTTACCAGTTCATCGATGTGACAAAAGAGCTTACCATGTTTCACGGGTTTGTGATTACTCTTGTTCATGTTGTTTCGCTTCCACCTAGGGAAATACTCCACAAAACTATTCCTGACATAATTGGAATCGGTTATGATGGCACACTCTTTAATGTTGAACTCTATAGCCATCTCAACTGCTCTAAGGATTGCAGTAAGTTCAGCAACCTGACTGCTTTTTGGTCCAAGTTTGTATCCCACAGAAATTGGGGTGACACCTTGGCCCTGATTCACTATTGGGCGTGGGCGCATATTTATGGGCTTAAGCCCAATTTTCATGGGCGTCTGTCATTTTTTACCCTGCAACCTAATTCACTATTGAGCAGAGCCCATAAGCAGATGCCCAATCTAATTCACAAAAAGACACACGCTTGAAATCAGACTCACAAAACAGACTTGCTAAGAAGCAAGTCTAAAACCATGAAAAATCACTGCAGAGACATGTTCACTTAGAAATTTGCTTTGCCAAATATCAGGACTTCACTTTAAACAATATCTGCTATTTCCAAAAAAATTAAAAATGTGTTAAAAATCGTTTTTTTCAAGGAAATCGACACAGTAAAAATCTAGAAGCCCGTGCAGTGTCTTTGGCAGATACAACTGAGCATGTGCAGAACACATTTTAGACTTCTGCCATGGGCGTTTGCTTTTTAGCCACTGACTAATAGTGAATCTGATTGTGGATTCCTCTGAGAGCCGGCACTCGCTCGTGACTATTGTGTTTAATAAACAGCACTCGGCATATCTTCATGTAATCTAACTAGATTTCCTTAGTTCTAGTGATTCTATTTTTGTTTCTTATCCTTTATAATTATTTCTGTAATGATTTTACTTATTTCAAAGGTCTAGATAATATTTATTTTGACAGCTGAATGTAAAAATAAAGGTCCACAATAAAAAAAAAAAAAAAAAAAAACAGCGTGGGTCCCCCCTCTCATCCATACCAAGCCCTTCAGGTCTGGTATGGATATTAAGGGGGAACTCCACGCTGAAATTTAAAAAAAAAAACAGCGTGGGTCCCCCTCAATATCCATACCAGACCCTTATCCGAGCATGCAGCCCGGCAGGTCAGGAAAGGGGGGGGACGAGCGAGCGCCCCCCCCCCCTCCTGAACCATACCAGGCCACATGCCCTCAACATGGGGGGGTGCTTTGAGGCAGGGGGGCTCCCCCCCCCAAAGCACCTTGTCCCCATGTTGATGAGGACAAGGGCCTCTTCCCCACAACCCTGGCCGGTGGTTGTGGGGGTCTGCGGGCGGGGGGCTTATCAGAATCTGGAAGCCCCCTTTAACAAGGGGGCCCCCAGATCCCGGCCCCCCCCCTACGTGAACGAGTCTGCGGTAGATGCTCCCGCAGACTCCTTCACAAAAAAAAAAAGTGTGGTGTAAAAAAAACACAGTACAGGGTCTTTGACAAGTCCTTTATTAAAACAATGTCCCCCGAAGTAGATCCAACGTCAATCACGGCGGCGGCGGCAGGGACCCGAAAAAAGAAAAAAAAAAAAAGGTTCCGCTCCCGTCGGAGGCTTCCAGCCATGTGAAGAAGAGGCTAGCTGACAGTTCTTATATAGGTATGGGGCGGGGCCAGCCGGGCACATCATCCCCGCCCCTTACCTATTTGAGAAATGTCACCCTGTCTCTCCGCTGAGGCTAACTAGCTGAATGCAGGAGACAGTCTGACATTTCTTATATAGCTATGGGGCGGGGCCAGCCGGGGACATCATCCGAGTGACCCGCCCCATGTCACATGCTTGCTGTTCCCGGCTGGCCCCGCCCCATAGCTATATAAGAAATGTCAGACTGTCTCCTGCATTCAGCTAGTTAGCCTCAGCGGAGAGACAGGGTGACATTTCTCAAATAGGTAAGGGGCGGGGATGATGTGCCCGGCTGGCCCCGCCCCATACCTATATAAGAACTGTCAGCTAGCCTCTTCTTCACAAGGCTGGGAGCCTCCGACGGGAGCGGAACCTTTTTTTTTTTTCTTTTTTCGGGTCCCTGCCGCCGCCGCCGTGATTGACGTTGGATCTACTTCGGGGGACATTGTTTTAATAAAGGACTTGTCAAAGACCCTGTACTGTGTTTTTTTTACACCACACTTAGTTTTTTTGTGAAGGAGTCTGCGGGACCATGTACCGCAGACTCGTTCACGTAGGGGGGGGGGGGCGGGATCTGGGGGCCCCCTTGTTAAAGGGGGCTTCCAGATTCTGATAAGCCCCCCGCCCGCAGACCCCCACAACCACCGGCCAGGGTTGTGGGGAAGAGGCCCTTGTCCTCATCAACATGGGGACAAGGTGCTTTGGGGGGGGGAGCCCCCCCCTGCCTCAAAGCACCCCCCCATGTTGAGGGCATGTGGCCTGGTATGGTTCAGGAGGGGGGGGGGGCGCTCGCTCGTCCCCCCCCTTTCCTGACCTGCCGGGCTGCATGCTCGGATAAGGGTCTGGTATGGATATTGAGGGGGACCCACGCTGTTTTTTTTTTAAATTTCAGCGTGGAGTTCCCCCTTAATACCCATACCAGACCTGAAGGGCTTGGTAAGGATGAGAGGGGGGACCCACGCTGTTTTTTTTATTATTTATTTAATTCACGGAAATAATTTAAAATTCAGCTGTCAGTGGGAAACCCCGATGACAGCTGAAACATTCCTTCTGTCCCTGCAGAGAGCTCCGCTATTATATTTGACATTAAAAAGTATAGAGACTGCAACATTGTATCTATTTGTATCCATTCCGGATACAGATGTTTTTATTCGGATACAAATAGATACAATGTTGCAACCTTTATACTTTTTAATGTCAAATATAATAGCGCAGCTCTCTGCAGGGACAGAAGTAATTACTTCGCTATTATATTTGCAGGCCGTAGATGGGGCGAAAATCGAACAATTTTTTTGCCATTGGTGGTAACGTCGGCCCATTGAACAACCGATTTTTTTTTTTTAAAATGGTCAGTTTTCGCCCCATCTAAGGCCTGCATTTTTCTTTTTCTTATTCTTTTTTTTTATTCTTTTTCTTGCAGGTCATGGCTCATGTGCAGATTATTTATCTGTTAAAAGATCAGCCAATTTGCCGATCATTGCAGCTAAAATCGGCCGATCTGCAAAATCGGCCAATTTTTATCCAAATTTACCAATTAAAAAAAGTTGCAAAATCCCCAAAAATGGCTGACCAATTAACCCACTAACGGGCTGAAAATCAGCCGATTTTTTTTGCGGACGATTTTAGACCCATGTAAAGCAGGCCATAGATGGGTCTAAAATCGGCCGATTTTTCTGCCGAAAAGAAAATCGAACGATTTTCGGGCCGTTAGTGGGTTAATTGGTCAGCTGTTTTTCGGGATTTTGGCACATTTTTTTTATCAGTAAATTTGGAACAAAAAATTTTCAACTTTACTGGTAAACAAAATATGCTAAAATCCCAAAAAATGGCTGACCAATTATCCCAATAACGGAAGAGGCCCTTGTCCCCATTAACATGGGGACAAGGTGCTTTGGGGGGGAGCCCCCCTTCCCCAAAGCACCCCCCCATGTTGAGGGCAGGTGGCCTGGTATAGTTCAGGAGGGGGGGCGCTCGCTCGTCCCCCCCCCTTTCCTGACCTGCCGGGCTGCATGCTCGGATAAGGGTCTGGTATGGATTTTGGGGGGATCCCCAAGCTGTTTTTTTTTATTTCAGCGTGGAGTTCCCCCTTAATATCCATACCAGATCCGAAGGGCTTGGTATGGATGGGAGGGGGGACCCCACGCTTTTTTTTTTTTTTTTTACATTCAGCTGTCAGTGGGGAACCCCGCTGACAGTTGAAACATTAACACATGGCTGTCGCTCCTACAATCCCGCATGAGTTATGTTATCAACTCATGCAGCATTTTAGTAGCGAAAACCAATGCAGCGCTCATGTTTCAGCTGTCGGCGGAGTTCCCCACTGACAGTTGATGTAAAAGTATTGCAGGGAATTATAAACAATTTGTAAAAAACCCGGCGTGGGGTCCCCCCTCCCATCCATACTAAGCCCTTCGGGTCTCGTATGGATGTTAAGGGGTAACTCCACGCTGAAATTAAATAAAAAACAGCATGGGGTACCCCCCAAAATCCATAACAGATACTTATCTGAGCATGCAGCCCAGCAGGTCAGGAAAGGGGGGGGGGGGACAAGCGAGCGCCTCCCCCCCTCCTGAACCATACCAGGCCACATGCCCATACCAAATTATTCAAACATTTGTAAACAGACCAATTAACTGAAATGGTTTGGCATTTGTACCCCAAATATGACGTTCCCTGAGGCATTGGTAAACCGAGGTACGCCTGTATTAGTATTGCAATCCTTTGTATTGGGATACATAGAACCATCATACATGTGAATTGGCAACATAGCACAACATTTGTGTCACATTGGAGATATCTGGTAGTTACACTGAACTTGCCCAGGGACCTAGGATTGATTCACAGCACAGAAATACAGGCTGGGTTAGCAATGTAGCTCCGTGGATTAGTGGTTAGCACTACTGCCTCACAACTCTAGGGTTGTCGGTTTGAATCCCATCCACGGCAAGGAAGTAGTATGATCTCCGTGTGTGGCTGTCTTCAAATAGATGTTCTGGCAACATCTTTGCTTTCTGTCTAAGTGATCCCTAAAATGTGAATTAGAATGAGGCCTTGTCTGTTGAAACACCTTCAAAGCTGCACCTTATGTGAATGTCATACAATGGGGTAAGATAAGAGCCTGGAGCACTAATAGATTTGATAATGATGGTTTACACTCAACCCACTTTTGTGAAGGATTTGGCAAGCAAAGAGCTGACAGAGAGAGAGAAGAGCGAGCCAGTGAGATGAAGAAGAGTGAGCGAGAAAAACATACTGAAGAGTGATAAAGAGAGACATACAGAAGAGTGAGCGAGAGAGAAGAGCGAGCCAGTGAGACAAAGAAGAGTGAGCGAGAGAGAAAAGACTTGGTTGGTGAATCCACACATCAAACTTGTCACAAATACTGGTATGGATTTTTCCACCAAATGCAAAGCAGACCGCACGCCTTCAAAGATTTATTTCCTTTGTTAATTCTCCTGCTTCGTTCACACTATATGCAAATGAAAATTACTGTTTAAGTTGCCAATTTTACTGTGTTTTCTAGAGAATTACTAACTAGTTGTGTTTTCAATTGTGTGTAGCATTGCGATTTCTATTTGAGTCTAGATGTTAAATTGCTAATAAATGGCCAAAATCTTCAAATACCTTTGAACTCTCACTGCAACAAATGGCGTACGTTAATACACTCACATTCACATTCATTATATCCAATATCAGGTACCATGTCAATTCACAAATCGCACCTGAAATTGCACACCCTGGATGCGACTTGTCATGCGATTGGCATGGCCAGCAACTTGCCCTTTGCATGGCAAATTGCACACAATGTTACTGGGGGCTAACACCACTGTCACATCTAATCCGATGCGGCAATTGCCCAACTTACAGTGAAGTTGCACGAGTTCACAATCCAATTGGATGTGAACAGAGCCTACAGTGGCCAATAGGGTGCGACTTGGTCTACGATTTGCAAGTCGCCTGTAATGCCAATTGCATGGCAATCGCAAACAATGTTACTGGGGGCTACCCGGTCACATTAAAGCAGATTTCTAAGTGGTGTTATTGACACCACAGTCACATCATGTGACTTGCATAGAAGTTGCATGATTTCAAAGTTAGGGTACATGGTGATTTCAAGTGCAATTTGCAAGACAATCGACACCGATCTCTCAGCAAATTGCATGAAAAGTAGTGTATTCATTACTCTATTATTACTTGCGGCTCCAACCAAGTTTGAACCACAACAATATGAACGCTCCAATAGCGTGCACATTGAGTGGGACTTGGCATGTGATTTGCACAACATGCAAGTTGTAAATCGTCTGCAAAGTCGCACCCTATTGTCTGCTATTAGAGTGACCACATGGGTGCGTTTCAAACACTGATTTCTATAGTAGTACATGTACTACTTTAGTGGCAATTTGCATAGAGATCTGTGTCAGATGTCTTGAAAATTGCATTAAAATGGTCAACTTTACTGTAAGTCGCAGGATTTGTAAATCAGCTTTGCCCAGAGTGTAATGTTTGGTGATGTTTGATTTCTGGAGTGTTTTGCCAATTGATGGGAAATTCACCATACTAGTCAAATCGATTTGTCATTTTCAGTATTGCATACAAGATGTGGTCATGTGACTGTCTTAACTCATGCGAGAATCTGGAGGGAATTGTGACCATAGTAGCAATAAAGGTTCCAATTGGGGTTCCCTTTCACATCCCTGCTCAATGTTCTGTTGTATGCTGCACACGTACATTTCACTGTATATTTCTTTCTGATTTGTGGGGCCTGTATACCAAGGGTTAATGCAGGTAGGAAGCGGATTCATCAGGTGAAAACACTTTCACTGACCAAACTAAGGTCAGTGGTGGGTGTGGCTTCATTGGGTGTGGGGCCTTGTTTGGCACGCTCCAAATACAACCTAGCTTATATAAAGATGTGCAGTAGGGAGTGATTTGGCCTGTTACTAGGCCGGGTGGTTTGTGACTAAGTCCTTGCTTGTAGTGGTTTGGGGGAAGAAGAGATTTTGTGCTGAATTGCCCCAGACACCACTCAGGCTGTGTTAGGAAGTGGGCTGGAAATGTTTGCATATTTTTGGCCTTGTAAAGTGTTTGTGTGTTATTGCACAATGATTGTGTTTTTTCTCTTTGCATTGAAAGCCTCACACATGTCAATCGTTTTGTTTAAAATCTGCTCTTGTTTTAATTTTGCTTGCTTATTTAGACTCCAATGCATTTTTCTGACAAATGTATGTGTAGGGGATTTGTAGAGGTGGGAGGGGATTTGTAGAGGTGGGAGGGTTTTTTTTCACATGCTTTGTTTTCTTGATATTTTGATCTGAAGACTTTTTTTTTTGAATGGATCTTTATACTACGTGATTGTGTAAGTAAATCCTATGTGCATGAAAATGTTACTTGATTCATCTTCCCCTTTGTTTCCTGCTATAACCTGTGCACACACAGTTCACTAGAAGTATCTTTAGATTGTAAGCTCTTATGAGCAGGAGTGTTTTATTTTTGCCACATCAATCCTATTTTTGTGACTCACCAAGATATTGACTGTACCTACTTGTTCCTGCTGACCAAATAAATGACGATATATTTGATCAATAAATATTTGACCGATGTTTTTGTGTTTATTTTATGTTCAATATATGAACAACCTTAATAGTTACTTTGTATACTTATATAATCTGCTCAAATGTAGCTTGTAAGAGCGTGAATATGCAAGTGTGTGCAAACTGGCTTTTTCAAAACCAAAAAAAAAAACCCACTTGCACCACAATATTATGTACTAATGAATGTCACATTCACTGTGCAGCCAGCTACAGGTTTTCTACAATTCGATTTACAGTAATAAAATAGTCCACACTTTGTTGATTTTTGGCCTTTGGCAACAAATATTAGCCAAGGTTAAAAAAAACAAATCAATAAGAAACACACATTTGCGAAAGCTATCATAGCCGCACATAAAAATGCGCGATTGCAAACAAATAAGCACCAAACAGGTGTCCGCATGGAGCATGAACGGCTATCCTGGAAGTCCGTCATCACGTGCGCGCGCACCCGGAAGTGGTTGTGGGGAGTGTAAGTGGATGACAAGTGGTTGGAGGTTTTGTGTTGGTTGAAAATTTTGATAACCTTATTGGCATTTGGACATGGCGAGAGCACAGTTATCAACTGAGGAGATGATCCTTATATGTACAGTAAGTGTGGCCATTGCAAACATGTTTATAACATGTGAGGGACAGGTAATTGCAATTTTGTGGGTGGGGCCTAGCAGAATCTCACTTGGTGCACATGCTACTTATCTGTACATTAGCTCCTGGGTATTGATGGGTCAATGATATTAACCACTTGCCTACTGGGTACTCCTACCCCCTTCCTGTCCTGGCCAATTTTCATCTTTCTGCACTGTTACCCTTTGAATGACAATTGTGCGGTCATGCCACATTGTACCCATCTTAAATTTATATCAGTTTTTTCAGACAAATAGAGCTTTCTTTGGGTGGTATTGACTTGCTGCTGTGTGTTTTACTTTTTGCTTGATAAACCACAAAATAGCTCATAATGAATAAAAGTCTGTTTATATTATAACATTTGGTAAACTGGTAATTTAGCAACACTGATGTGCGTTGATGAGGCAGCACTGGTGGGTGGCACTGCTGGCCACAGGTGGGCGTAACTGTTGGGTGGCACTGGTGGGCACTGATCATCGGGGCCGACCCCTGCTTTGATAACTGCTGGTTCTCGGCAGTACTTTCCACACATTCTGATAGCGTGATGAAAGTGCAGCCAAGACCCGGCAAATGCATTTCCCGGTGATCAGCGTGTCATTGGACATGGCTGATCACATGGTAAAAAGCCGCTGTGATTGGCCTTTACCACATCACGTGATCAGCTGTGTCCTTAGGACACAGCAATCACGGAGAGCGCGTTCTGCCAGGATGTCATATGACACCCTCCCAGAGCTGCCTGGATGCAGTGTAGCGTTATTCGGCTATCTGCGGTCGCCCAATAGGTAACCAGCTAGGCCTTCATGGCTAATCTTTGAATATCTGGACATGTATACTGCGTATAATGCATTACATTCTACAATGTGTTGGTGTACATGGTATTACAGTGTGCAATGCGTTGCTGGATTCTGCATGACAGTGGACAGCGTATCACAGTGTGCAATGCGTAGCTCCATCCTGCATGACAGTGTACAGTGCATTACAGTCTACAATGTGTGGGTGTACACGGTATCACAGTGTGCAATGCGTTGCTCCATCCTGCATGATAGTGTACAGTGCATTACAGTCTACAATGTGTGGGTGTACACGGTATTACAGTGTATTACAGTGTGCAATGCGTTGTACACTGCAGTGTGCACTAAAGCATTTTACACTCATGCACTGTACACACTAACGCATTTTACACTCATGCACTGTACACACTAACGTATTTGACATTTTTAGTGTGCAATGCGTTAGTGTGCAATGCCTTGGACAGTACAATACATGTGCATACCCTGAAAAAGGGTCCTGCACATTTTTGGCCCGGATGCGGTGCAATTTGAGGTGTGCAAAATGTTTGTCTCTAATTGCAACGCACACAAATTGCATGTGATTTGCCCAGGAGTGCGGTGTTAGACCACAATGCATGTATGTGAAGCCAGAATAAAAGGATGTGGATTTTGTCTACTTTTACTTGCGCATGTTAACATTATGTAAGTGCATTTTTTTTCTGTTTAACATGCTATAGAAATGCAACATGCATTTGGATGGAGTGTTTTTGTATGTGCATTTTGGAAGTATTCTAAACACACATTGACCCTAGGGCCACACCATATCTTATGCAGGCCATAGATGGGTCGAAAATTGGCCGATTTTTCGTCCGAAAATAAAATCGGCCGATTTTCGGATCGTTAGTGGGCTATTTGTTCGGCCGTTTTTCGGTATTTTGGCAGATTTTTTTTTTCGGTAAAGTTGGAAAAAAAAACGGCCGAATTTGCCGATCGGCCGATTTTCGCGGCAATGATGGGCAAATTGGCCGATTTTTTACTGATAAAAAATCTGCACATGAGCAGTGACCTGCAAGAGGAAGACAAAAAGAAGAAAAAGAAGAAGAGGATGAAGAAGAGGATGATGATGAAGAAGAAGAAGAGGATGATGATGATGAAGAAGAAGAAGAGGATGAAGAAGAAGAAGAAGAGGATGAAGAAGAAGAGGATGATGATGATGATGAAGAAGAAGAAGAGGATGATGATGATGAAGAAGAGGATGATGATGATGATGATGAAGAAGAAGAAGATGAAGAAGAGGATGATGAAGAGGATGATGATGATGAAGAAGAGGATGATGATGATGATGATGATGAAGAAGAAGAGGATGATGATGAAGAAGAAGAGGATGATGATGATGATGAAGAAGAAGAAGAAGAGGATGATGAAGAAGAAGAAGAAGAAGAAGAGGATGATGATGATGATGAAGAGGATGATGATGAAGAAGAAGAAGAGGATGATGATGAAGAAGAAGAAGAAGAAGAAGATGATGATGATGAAGAGGATGATGATGATGAAGAAGAGGATGATGATGATCAAGATGATGAAGAAGAAGAGGATGAAGATGATGAAGAAGAAGAGGATGAAGAAGAAGAAGAGGATGATGATGAAAAAGAAGAAGAGGATGATGATGAAGAAGAAGAAGAAGAAGAAGGATGAAAAATGAGAGGAATTCCAGTATGGCAAAAAGTGTCCCTGCAGAGAGCTCCGCTATTTCTTTGACAGTTCCTTGACATTTACAGCGGTTGCAACATTGTATCTATTTGTTTCCGAATAAAAACATCTGTATCCTAAATGGATACAAATAGATACATTGTTGCAACCGCTGTAAATGTCAAGGAACTGTCAAAGAAATAGCGGAGCTCTCTGCAGAGACACTTTTTGCCGGCTGTAGACGGGATGAAAATCGGCCAATTTTTTTTTTTTTACCATTGCTGGCAACGTCGGCCGCTTGAACAACCAATTTTTCATTTTTTAAAAGAAAAATCGGCCGTTTTTCTCCCCGTCTATGGTCTGCATAAGCATTAGTGTGCCTGGGGGAGGGGGGGGACCTTTGGCCTTTCCAAACACAGTAGATGCTCCAAGAATGTTTCCTTGAACTCTTGAAATGGTTAAAAAGGAAAGACACTCTAGATAGCCTGCACTGAGAATTGACTGTCATGATGACGTGTCAATGATTATTTGCTCTCATTTTTCAGGAGTGGTACTGCTTGCGGTTGAAGCTGGTAGAAATCCACCTTCACGTCCTCCACTCACCTTCACTCGTGGCCAGTGGATATTTTGTGGCCGCAGGCAAGAACTGGCATCGAGGACCTGCATAATGACCCTGGCATGCCAGAGGTGGTTTGGAAGCAGCACAGCAATTTGACCATTCCTTTCCTCTATGTTGGTTTTAGGGGTGCAGAATTGCTTCTCGTTCGTGAACGGACTGTCGCCGGATATCAGAGTCCCCATATTTTCAAGATATGTTTTAGCCATGTTGGCTTATTTTTATGTTATTTTCCAAGTGTGTCGCACCTAACCGCACAGTAGTGTGGTGCCATGCGTATTTGTGGCTGTGAATGGGGCTGTTTTTAATAGACGTGTGTAGGTGCAACAACGTTTTCATCATGGTACCTGCGCACATCTACATAGGGCATTGCATTTCTTTGCTGTGCTGGAAAATGTGTGTTCTTGCATGCGTTTCTGCACCACCAATGGTGTGAACAAGTCCTAAGAGCTGGTTCACACTATAGAAACAGTCTAGATGTGTTCCTGATGGGTTTTTTTCATGCCCTTTTGGCATGCATGTTTAGTGTGTTCCAGTACATTTTGAATGCGTTTTGGACATGTTTACATTGCATTTTTATATCCCTTCCACTTATTTTTTTCTATTTTCTTTGTATTCAATGTAGTTAGGGACATGTGCGTTTTAGTACATTCAAGGACGTTTCAATGTGTTCCAGTACAGTTCTGTGCAGAAACAATGCAGCGTGGTCAACTTTGTTTACAGCACCTGCAATGCACTGAAAATGCAAGTGCTGATGTGAACTATGACATTGACAACCATATAACCTTCTTTCTGTGCGTTTGTGATGCCGAAAAAGCAACTGAAACACATGTAGTGTGAACTGGCCCTAAAGTTTATTAGAGGTCAGGGAACGGGACTGACCAGGAATTGTGAATTCAATCAGACTAGTGGTGAGATACAATCAGCAATTGTATAATAATGTGAGATCTGAGCTGTAGCTGATAGAAAATGAGACACATTCACTTGATCAGTAAATAGATAGTTAAAGAGTGGGGCGGTGATCCATAGATTTGCATATGGGACAGGTGATGGCGGGGTGGGGGAGGGGGTCAAGTTGTATAAGGAGACAGATTTAAAAGAGAAAAATGTTACAATGAAATATACACGGCATGAAAATGGCACATTTCCTAATTGGCAGAAGAGTACATTCATCCACTTTCTAGTCATTAGGCAAAATCATAATTGTTTGATCAATATTCCTGGCACTGACACAACCCAGAAAATTGATCTCCATTTTTTAGGATGTAGCCATGACCGGGATTAGAACCCATGACCCAAGTGCTGTAAGTTCTGAGCTCTAACCACTAAACCACTGTGGGAGACACAGTTTGAGCTATAATGTAGAATAGTTCCATTGTTTGAAAATGATAGAGCGAGCGCTGGTCAAATTATATAGACTACTAAAATGGTATTACACAAGATAAATATAACCACGAACAGTAGTGCATGAACTCGTGAAAGGTCATCCACCCCTGTGACAGTGTACTACACTATTGAGCACCTTTCTGGCTCCTGTGGCTGAGCTAATTCCTCCCCAGGACCATTTGGGCACACACCCTGATGGATGGATGGATGGAGCTGGATGACTAACCCATAACTGCCAGCATACCGCTGCACCCCCAGATGTGTGGAGTGTATAACCCATACACATTAATACTTTTGTTCTGGTGAGTGTAGACCAGTCCCAAGGGTGGTTTACCTTTCACGAGTTCATGCACTACTGTCCGTCACGGAGAGACCACACGTGCCATTCATAGGCACTCTCTGAGTTGGTACTCTCACACGAAGGACATTCCATTATTCAGGAATGATTCTATGAACTTATTTTAGCACCATTTACAATATTACATCATTGTTGCAATTCTTTGCACTTTTTGGTTTTTACATGCGTTCATTATTGATCACATGCATTTATAGCGCTGCACTTGTCTTTACCATAGAATAGTTACGTGATTAAAGAGAATGAAGA
Source organism: Staurois parvus (assembly GCF_062004578.1). Taxonomy (NCBI): domain Eukaryota; kingdom Metazoa; phylum Chordata; class Amphibia; order Anura; family Ranidae; genus Staurois; species Staurois parvus. Next base: position 2,340,817 of record NW_028318298.1, read on the forward strand.
TATATAATTATATTGGGAAATTAGAAGTATATAAATTATTTGAGATATAAGTGTGTAAATGTTTAACATTTGAGTATAGAATGTATGACATTCATTAGTAAATGCATTAGTTTCCTGATCATTTTGGAGACACAGCAAGAAAATAAATAGAAGAAAATAGAAAATTCTAATACAGGTGTACAGGTGTATTTATAACATTCTAAGAATTCTTTTGCCATCATGAAAACGCCAATGTGAATAAAGCCCGCGCTTGTGCGCCATCTAGCGAACATATCCGGTATTGCACCTAAAAATGTGCCAGTGATAGCAAAGTAGTCAATAGACACTCGTCAATGAGCTTGCTAGACGCTGGTCAGACGACTGATTGATTGACCGGAGTCTGCCTGAATGGTCAATCTCTGCTATTACACTCACATCTTAGTGAATCAGGGCCCTTGGGTCCAAACGATTCCAATACCTGCCACTAGTTGGAGCTGTTCCCCATCCTTGTGATGAAAAGCACAACCATCCACATATACACACGGCAGCTGTTTACAGTATTCTTCATCGTAAACCTTGTAGGGAGAGAACAGTTGTTCTTCCAGAAAGTCAGTGTCCGGGGCCTCCATAGCAGGCATAGTTGCGGAACAATCATGGAGCTCGGCTAGGCCCTGGGCTACTGGACTTTCCTTATTCTGTTTGTACCGAATTTCAAGAGGCCACCCTTGCACAGACAAAGTCCAAGCAGTGATGCGGCTATTAGACACATTTCCTCCCTTGATACGTTCACTCTTTAAATACTGTAAAGGCTGGTGTGCCGTTTCAACGTTGATTCTCTCTCCCTGAATGTAACTGCGGAAATTCTGTAATGCCCACACGGTGGACAATAGAGCTTTTTCACAGTCACTGAACTTTACTTCAACCGGGGACAAAGTTTTACTGGCATAGGCAATCACCTTACTGACATCATCACGTTTCTGGTAAAGAACAGAACTCATACTTACCTGCGTAAACCCTGTCTCTAGATAGAAATTTTTACCCCCTTCGGGATATCCGAGACACGGGGCTTGTGTGAGACGTTCCTTTAATTCCTTCATGGCGTCCTCCTGTTTCTTACCCCACGACCATTCGACATCCTTCTTCAGTAGGTGAAGCAGTGGCTTGCTTATCTCGGCGTAATTATCAATAAACTTACGCGAGTAGTTTACCATACCTAGGAATGATCTCAATTCTTTAAGGTTAGTAGGGACTTTACAGTTCATAACCGCCTCAACTTTCTTCTTTTGTGGGTTCAAACCTTCAGCAGTAACTTCATGGCCTAGGAAGTTTACCTTCGTGCGACACCACTGGGCTTTTTGTAAAGACAGTTTAACTCCTGCTGCTTTTAATTGGCCCAGGACATGCCGAAGTTCTGTAATGTGTTTGGCCATATCAGTACTTTTGATCAGGATATCGTCCACATATGCCAACGTCCCCCTTTCGAAGGCGTCTGGCATGGCCTTGTGCATGAACACAGCAAATTCATGTCCGGAATTTATGAATCCGAAAGGCATTCGTACCCAACAATATTGTCGATTCCCAAAACTGAAGGCCAGTTTGTATTGGTCTTCCTCACTCACCTTTATGGTCCAATACCCCTGTGCACAATCCAAGGCTGTAAAAACCTGGGATCCTTGGAGCTGGGCTAGACACTGGTCTATGTATGGGACAGGCCATCCTGACATGTACACACGTTTGTTCAGCTGACGGAGGTCAGCGCACAACCGCCATTGTCCATTGGGTTTTAAAATACCCAGGATCGGGTGGTTGTAGGAGCTGTGGATGGGCCTAATTATACCCCTTTCATGTAACTTCCTAATAATCTCAGCTAGAGATTCATAGGAAGCTAATGGTAACCTATACTGTCTTACGAATACTGGTGGGGCATCTGGATCTGTTTGGATCCTAGCGATGTGTAGGTCAGTAGTCCCACAATCGTAAGAATCCTTGGCAAAGATCTCTTGGAATTCAAGGAGAAGCTCTCGGAGCAATTGTCGGTCGAGATCACTGGCACATGCATCGGCGAGGGCCACCATCTCTTCCACTAACTCCTTGAATCCAGGAAAGCTTTCCGGCTGACCTATCTCATATGCCTCCTCAAGTTTCGTGGTGAGGTCATTGGGTATGTGATGTGTGTGTGTGTTCTCCTGCCATCCAGGTTCTTTGGGGTACTCTTGTTCTTTGATTGGGTGATCAAAGACAATTGATGTCTCTTCGATTCGACAGGTGCCATCTTTAGAATCGAATGGATAAATGGACTCTATGGTGAAAATACCCTCTGGTAATGAATGGAATGTTTGTTCAATTAATTGTTCCTCCGACAAATATTCATCGGGGATGAGTCCAATCACCTGGTTAGTGACCCCAAAGGTGTAATATTCAGTCTCTACCGCTAGACCAATAAGGGTCTCTTTGGGTAAGACGATGTCCTGATTAGACAGATTATGCATGTAAATGTACATCGGGGATTGATGTGTGTTGACTAGGGGCGTGTGTGTAATGTTCAGTCCTTCCCCCTGCATTTTATGGGAGAGGCATACTAATGCATCTGACCCCTTCAGTCTATGTCCCTTTTTAACTTGGATGGGGAGTATGAAATTATTTATGCCCTTAGGAATTGTAATCTTCTGGGCTACCTGGACTTCAACAGCATAAGGCATCTGTTGCTGGGATTTTAAAGCTAAGTCCAGATTTTGGTATTTTTCGGGGTCCCCCTTTAGTCGACTCCATAAACAGTCATTAATTAGGTCGACTTGCATTGCAAATCGATGTAACACATCGTTGCCAAAATAAATTTTAGTTTGGGGATTATCCAAGACTAGGAACACATGGGCGGCTGTTTTGTTTCCTACAGTGACGTTTAAGAGACACCTAGCCATTGAATTGTGATCATCAGAGTCATCAAGGGAGTCTGAAATCCAATGACGCTGAGGTGTGGAGAAACGGATCATTTCCATTTCGGTCAGGTGTTTTATCAGCCCATGGCTTACAAAGCTGTGTTCCTGTCTCAAATCTAGTTTGGCATATTTTGACCTATTAAGACCATTTATCCAGATGGGGATAAACAAGTCGCTGTTAACCCTTTCAATACCTGTCAAGAATTGGGTGTGATCTCCCCCTTTTCTTGGTTTATCCTCCGGATGAAAAGATATCGTAAGGATGTCATCTTGGAGGGAAATATCTTTTATTTTATCTTGGGGAATTCTAAAAATGTGTTCCTCATCTCTTCTGATAGGGTTATGGTCATCAGGTTTGATAACCGTTACATCAGGAAGTTGGCTGTTCCTGAAATGGATTTCTAATGATCCAGGCCTTTCTTCCACCAGGTGGCAGTGTTGTCGGGAATGGGGAGTTTTAAGTTTCCCATATTTAATCGGGGTATTTACCTGTGACCACAGTACTTGGTTCACACAGTCAACTATTGTGTTCAGCCTTTTTAGGAAGTCCATCCCAATTATCATGTGGTGTTGGGAGATGCTGGCAATGATGATGGGGTGTCTCAGTTCCTTATTACCCAGTTTCAGTTTAAGCCAGGCGGTACCCATGACTTGTAACGGGTCTCCACCTACACCAATTAATGAGCTGTCAAAGCTTTTAAGTCTCGGCTTGGTGGGCATGACATTCGCCACTTTATCAAAATGTTCCTGTGACATGATGGTTGTTTGGGATCCAGTGTCTATTAGGCCGACAATCGAAAGATCACTGGCATCCTGCACCTGCACCGTGGCATAATATCTCCCATCAGATTCAGTCAGCTCACACATGAAATTAGTGTGGTTGAAGATCTGTGGGCCCTTCAATAACCTATGACTGGCTCTTATCTCACCGCATGTGGTGGACACATCACCCTTATCCTCCCTGGTGGGATTCTTGGACTGTCTCAAGACAGAAGCACAACTAGAAGTTGGCGCTCCGTCTGGCTTGTCAATCCCGACGACTTCCGATGCCGCGACTATATTAGGGGCAATAGATGGACACTGAAAAGCAGGAGAATCATTAATAACCAACAAATGGTCCCCCTTTGCCTGAGAACTAGATTCTCTATTAGTAGGCGTGTCAGGGACGGGACACACATCTCCTGTCATTCGACTCAGTGTTCTCCCCTGTTGGTTTAAGGCTTGGTTGCCTATTAATTCTGTGACCCTTGGTTGGTCACAGGAGCTGCTCCTAAAAAAGGATTGGATGAAAATTGAGTGACAAGCCTGTCCATTTGTTCAGCCATTTTGCTGACCTGTGCCTCTATTTGTCCAATACGCTCAGAGGAGTCATTCTGTTGATTCTCCCTCTTCCTATACTTGCGCTTGTATTTTGGACGGGACTGGTAATGAGACTCAGAGTCAGAACTACTGCTCTGGTCCCGACGCCATTGTTCTCTCTGAGGTTTTGGGGTCTCCCTGTTATTAAAGGGAGCCTGGGGTACTGTTTCCCCCCTTTGAGCTTGAGGGTGTTCTTGGCGTGGAGGAAATCTTTGGAAGTCGGAGTTCTTATTAAAATTGGGATTCTTATTGTAATTATGGTTCCTGTTGAAATTGGGGTTCCCATAAAAATTCCCATGTTGGTTTTGGCGAGGATAATAGAACCTCAGAGGATACCATTGACTCCTTTGATTCTCATCACTGTACTGACCCTTACCATACTTTTTATTCTTCTCACTTCCACTACCGTAGTTCCCTGGCTTTTGTCTATCCTTTCTTACCCACTGGTTTTGGGGTGCAAAGTTATGGACCTCCTTCACTTGCTGGGTTTGAGGTACAAATCTAGGGGAACCATTGGTTTTACCCCCACGGACTACTTCCGCATATGATTTCTTCTCTGCCTGCAAATTTGGATTTGGAGGGGAAACGGTAGTGGTTGCTACTATCTTGGGGCTATTTTTAGGTTCTCTTTTTATCCCGCCCTCACTGGACTGTTGGATCGAGAATAAATAGTCACTCGCTCTCACCAACCAATCAAGAGAGCATCCCTTTCTGTAATCCTTTGCAAGTCCCAATTTTATGTAAGCAGGTAATGCTTCATAGAATAGTGTCTTGAATTCTGGCTGGTTAGGATTGGGATCCTTTTCAGCCAGGAAATAGGCATTTCTGAGGACAGCCAGAAATTCTGCAGGGCTTTGGTGAGGACCACACTTTAAATTGTAGGCCGCAGCCTTGGCAGAGGTTACAGTTTTATAAGGCCCAAATTCCATGTGGCACTTATGTTTAACCTCTCTCCAGGACTGATTGGAATAGGCCCTCAAGGTCTCAAAGAATTGCCGGTATTTCTCTTCAAACACCCATGGCAGCAATTCTATTTTGGTGTGGTCATCTCTAATGCCCAGAATCTCTAACGTCTGTTCATATGTTTTCATGTGTTCGGTGATTTCAAGGGACCCTTTCTTAGAAAACATAGGAACAGTGTCCTTCAGGAACTTAATGACCTTAGGGGTGTCATATCTCCTGAATGACCCCTGGGATTTCCCTTCCTGCCTATATGAAACCTCATATTTTTCTTCTGAGCGCTCTGGAGTGTATCTTGAAAGCTTAGGAGGTGACCTATATTCTGACCCTGCCTCACTATCAGGTACTTCGCTGTGATGCGGGTATCTCCGCTCATCAGCTTCCTGCTTGCCTGGGTTGGTCTGGTTTTGGACCCCAGAATTTATTTGGGCCGTCAACCTCATAATCTGCTCCTCCAGAGTTTTCTGCTCAGATTTTATCAATGTAAGTTCTGACTGGTCATGCTTATCCCCTGGGTGAACTTTAATTTTGACAGGGGATAACCTCTCTGATCTGAAGTACTCCACCTCATCTTTTAAGTCCTGATACTTCTCTTGAAGTTGTTTTAATTCCTGAAAGTTTCTTTCATACAGGTCCTGAGCACTTCGAAAGTCTCCGACCAATCTATCATAATATTTCTGGGATTCGTCTAAACGAATACCGGCATGACCAAGCTTCCCTTTCAAAGACTCAATGTCCTGATTTCTGCTTTCTAACAAAAAGCGGGCTTCTGACAACTCTTCCCTTAAAGTCATGGTTCGCTGGGCAGCTCCAGCGGTCATGAACCATAACATGGGCCAAGCTTCTAGGAGAAGTCTGTCACGGCTTCTATCACTTTCTACTCTAGCAAATGCCATTAAAAACTCAACAACCTGACCCTTTTGGTTGAACAGGTCCTCAAAGGTGCTCATAGCCTGCTTTTTCTCTTCATCCACAAATTCATTATTGCTATCCCCCAAACTTAATCTCTTGCGGAGGTAATCTATTACTTCACATTCAACATACTTCTGCCAAGCACCGGCAGCTTGAGCCTTGAGCCGCCATATTTTCCTCGTTATGCTTGGAAGAGGTGGATCCGTGATTACTGGATGCCATTTTGATATAAAATATATGTTTGACAAAGTGTACAAATATACAATCACCAGTGCGTTTTGTGTTATGGTACGATTTCTATGGCTCTCAGCAGCGCCTCCAAATTTATCCTGTGGTGGTTTATGTAAGGATATATATTATTTATAAAGGGCGTGTCCCTTTCCCTTAGATGAAATATTACAGTGCCTCCAGCCGTTAAAATACGGCAAATATTTAGTAAACCAATAATTTGGACACCTTGATAATTTGATCACCACTTATTATTATACCTTGAATTCTTTTAGCCAATATGATTTCGTACCATACACACAAAATTTGCCTTATAATAGATAAATATAAAAATTTATTTATGTACAAAAATTATATATATATTAACACAAAACGCAAAAGACTGGTGATAAATGAATATTGGTACACACAATCAAAAATATATCCTACCAATGTAATACACAATAATAAGGTTTCTAACTAATTACATCAATATCACAATTTTTTTAAATGATCTGATTATTTATTAAATTTATTAATAATTAATAATTTTGAATATCTCAAAGGTTATATTCTCACAAGCCGTGGCCATAGGATTGCAAGAAGCAAGCCCTTGATATATGATACTCTGGTTATTAATATTCAATAAATTATGAAATATGAAAAAAAATTATAATATGGCAACAAACAATTTTTAACAGTAAAACAGGATCTCTCTACATATATCTAACTACCCAATATTGTTGTGATACACTAAGGTAATTCTATGATTCCACACAACAGAGAAAATAGGTAATACAAAATCAAATAAACAATCTCACCGCGCCCGGCATTCAGACTAGGCAACTCTCCCGTGGATTTAGCTGGCAGTGGAACGCCTTTAGACTGATATTATAGGGCAAGTGATAGATATTCAGTAGGGGAGAATGTAGGAAGTTATAAGGTTAGAGGTTTAGAAATTTAGTTAAAGTTTTAGGAAGTTTGAAAGGATGGAAGAGTAGTTATTCAGCAGAGATCTTCTTCAGATGTCAGGGTCTTCTTTTGATGAGGTCTTTTCTTGATGAGGTTTTTCTCTTGATGAGGTTTTTTTCCTTAAAGGTACAAGGGCTTTTATATCCACTAATCCATTGTTCTAAGATACCTTCCCACCAGGCTTCCTGATTGGCTAGTTGAGAAATGTGTGTACATAAGCTATTTCTCACCTGCCCGCCAGGTGGCGGTCATGTATCATAGAACAATTTGAGTATTTGAGATGACTCATACCTTGGGTGGATTCTTAAGGTAATTTCAGGGATCAAATATACATCTTTTTCCAGATATAAGTGATCATACCTATAATATTCTAAATAGGGACCATGGAATATAGGTGTATATTCAGTTATTCCTTCTTGAAATACCATCCTGTTTGTTTCCTGATAAGACATGTAACTAATGCTAGTTTATAATACATCTTACTTTCCATCATCTCAATACTCAAGTTAGTGATATATAGTTCCCATTGCTGAATATTGAGTGGCGTGTAAAATCTATAACATCTTATTTATAATATGTTTTTGTAATATATCTTTGTAATTATATACAGTCAATTCTTAGACTTAAATGTCCTGAATTTCACTTCTTTGTTTTAGAACCAACATTTTCTATGTGTAGGAAAAAAACTCTGTTTGCCTGGCTCTTGTATTGGAATCATGGTAAACAACTGTTAATGCTTTCACCCTTGGTGGACAATAGTATATTGTGATAGTTTGAGAGTTCTGTTGGTTTATCACACTCTGCAAGTTTTGGGTAAGCTTTCAACCAGTTGAGTTCCCTTCTCTTTAGTGTTAAAATGTTTGAAAGTCGAAGTCCTATCTGGCCATCTGTTTGACTTTCTGTATATGCATTCTTCTCAACCTCAATATACAAATAGTCCTTGTTGACAGTCCAAACAGTCTTATTGTCTTGGAAAAGTCTCACTTCCCCCATTCTATCCATTTCTTAACTAGAATCCTTGAGGGTTCAACCAAGACAAAATTAACTCTTAGCATCCGGCTATACCGAGCTGTTTGTCATATAATATTATGTCTTGATAAAGTCATATTTTTGAGACATAATTCAAAAGCCCACAACAGGCCATAATGTGTTGGTGGTGCAGTTACATGTGGGGGCCAGTCATATGATGGGGATTTGCATCAAGGGGGGCAGATTTTCACGGGGGACTGAGCTTACTGCTATGGGGGGGGGGTTGTTTGCATCAATGGGGGGCAAATTTTCACAAGGACTGAGCTTGCTGCTACGGGGGGGGGGGGGTTGCGTCAAGGGGGGCAGATCTTTACGGGGGACTGAGCTTGCTGCAGCTATGGGGGGATTGTGTCCAGGGGGGGCAGATCTTCACGGGGGACTGATCTTTGGGGGGGGATGACAAGGGGGACAAATCTTCATGGGGTACTGATCTGGGGGGGGGGTGACAAGGGGGACAAATCTTCACGGGGTACTGATCTTGGGGGGGTATGACAAGGGGGGCTGATCTTCACGGGGGACTGATCTTGCTGGGGTGTATGGACAAGGAGGGCAGATCTTCACAGGGTACTGATCTTGCTGTGGGGTAATGACAAGGGGGGCATATCTTCACGAGGGACTGATCTTGCTGGGGTGTATGGACAAGGGGGACAGATCTTCACGGGGGGACTGATCTTGGGGGAGGGGATGACAAGGGGGCAGATCTTCACGGCGCACTGATCTTGCTGGGTTGGGGATGACAAGGGGGGCAGATCTTCACTGGGGACGGATCTTGCTGGGTTGTAATGACAAGGGGGGGCAGATCTACACAGCGGACTTAAGCTTGCTGCTACGGGGGGGGGTTGCGTCAAGGGGGGCAGATCTTTACGGGGGACTGAGCTTGCTGCAGCTATGGGGAAGGTTGTGTCCAGGGGGGGGCAGATCTTCAC